>NC_046158.1:81142153-81212153 GCF_011064425.1 Rattus rattus | reverse complement strand
TTTTGTTAGTCCTTAAGCAACACAATATAACAACTACTCATGTAACATTTATATTATATTATGAATTGTTAGTAATCTAGGACATGTGCAAATATGCTATTTTATATAAGGACTCCAGCAGCCATGAATGTTGGTATGTGAGGGAACTTGGAACCAATTCCCCCCACAGATACTGTGATGCAACTATATGTATATATATATATGTATATGTGCATGTGCATGTGTATATATACTTATAAATACAATATTTTATATATATATACATATATATGTATATTATATAAAATATATACACTCACATATAATTACTTATATTCTTATATATAATATAATTATATTCTATACACATATACAACAATGCAAGATTATACTGTCCCTTTTGTTGTTTAGTAACTTGCCTTCATTTCATCAGAATCTCAATATCATTCTACAGCAATGGTTAAAGGTTACATAATATTCTATTGTGAGAACATAGGTTTTTTTTTCATATCTGTTCCCTTCGGTAGGACATGGAGATTATTTCTAGTTATTTTTACCTTAAACAACTGTGCACAGACTTCTTTGTAGATATTTGTTACTAGTCTGATTATCTCAAGATAACCCCCAAGAAGTGGAATTGCTGGACTGTAGGGGACATACATTTTTGATGAGGGTGAAGGCTTTGATACATATCTTTACATAGTCTACTCTGAGTTTAGCCTTAGACCCACTGTGGTGCTTTGCTGACCTTAAGAGAGTTGACTGGCAGACATGAATGGTTCCTTCCGCCCATGTCTCCTCTACCCCCTTTGGTTGGCAGTGTTAGCTTGTGGCAGGATAAACCCTGATGTATGAACACCCATGTTGCCACATGCTCGCCATCCCACATCTTCCTATCTTGAGGGCTTTCTCCACTCCTGACAAGGTGCAGCTTTTACACACAGGGCCAAGCGATTTTTCACATCTCTCCAAGCAAGTGCTCCTTTTATTTGGTTCTCTGTTATTACAGATGCCTGGTGTTTCTCAAGCATTTTAATGTCTTGTTTTGTTTAAACAAAAATTTTCAAGGAGAGCCAACATCATATAAAGCAAGCAAAAACCAGTTGATGGAGGTATGGACGTATGCGCAGGGACTCTGGAGAACCCTAGGAGTCTGTAGGTTTTGTTCTGTGTCCCCCCTTGGAAGCAGAAACCCAGCTCATGCTCCTTTTATCAAACCTTGGTCCCTAGCAAGTTGCTGTTCCACCCACAGAGGACAATGTGCTTAAAAGCCAGGAGCAGCAAGCACACAATGGGGACTGGTTTTTTTTTCTTTTTTTGTTTGTTTGATTGTTTGTTTGTTTTTTCAAACTCATCTACCCAGATGAGTGACCTTTCCTATATAGGCCACACAAAGGCAGGCAAAGGTCCCCTATGAGTACACTTTGAAAATCAAAATGGGTGTTTACCTGTACATAGAATCTGGGTTTCTATTTTGAGTCTCCAGTTTGCTGGTAAATTCCAAAACAAGTTCAGTACGTTTCCTTGTCCCAGACTTAGAACATTACCACTTGAATGTGGCAAGGGGCCAACAACAACTGATAGTGTCATTAAACTGTGGAAAATGTGTCAGGCAAGACCTGGTTTAGGCAAAATCCCCTTACTGACTTTTGTTGAGAAATATGTATGTGTATGTGTGTTTGCATATGTGGGCATACAAGTGCTTATGGTTGTGCAAGTATGCGTGTGCGAATGCATGTACAGGACCAACATGGATGTAGAGAATCTTCCTGGGATATCCCTAACTGTGTCCATTGAGGCATCTCCAGGTAGGATGGCTGGCTGGCCAGCTAGCTCTGAAATTCCGCGTCATCTCTGGAGCACTGGAATTACAGGAGGCTAATGTGCCTGTCTAGTGCTTCCATGAGATCTGAGGACCTGCACTCCTGTCCTTTCTTGTATGGCAAGCATTTTACCTGCCAAGCCATCTCTCTAGTGCTCCCTGCTCTATTTGGCTTTGATTACGTGTTTTTCTTTTTAAAGACATGGTTGTACTATATAGCTCAAGTTGTCCTAATTCTTGTGATCCCCTCTTCTAGCTCCTGTTGAGTGCTGTTAGTACCGATAACATACTGTGCCACTATGTCTGACCTCTGCTGTGGATTTTTTTCCTTAAGAGTAGTTATATCAGGAGTAGGAGGCCTTGGGCTGGCCTCAGAGATCACTATTTTACAGTCACTAAAATAATATCCTTAGTTTATAGTCAGGAAATGATGAACCTGAAAAATGACTGCTGGTGCTTAAGGTCACAAGGTGGAGAAGCCAGGGCTTGACTCTAAGGCTTCCTGGTTATAGTCCCATGGTTGATGATTGGCTATGTGACCATGGCAACCACATCATCAATGAAAACATGGGTGCTTTTCACTGGCCTCCTTCTCCCAAAGGCGGGTATTCATTGCCTATTGGTTGTGCTTTTGGAGTAACCAATCTCCATGGAGGATGCCTCCTGCCACGTGGGGAGTCCAGGAATGTGCTACCTTGTGATGTCAATGAAAGGGGGAGGCGTCTACACTAACAGCTTCTGCTTCTTCAGTATAAAATGTGCCTCCTCATTCATCCTGATATTGAGTCAGCCCTGGGAGTCACATTTACTTCCTGGGATGTGATGTTGTCTCTCCAAAACGACAACAACAATAATAACAACACTAATGACGGTGAGCAGGGTCTGGGAAAAGCAGCTTTGATCTGCACCTCCAAGCTACCCATGTGGTCCGGTGGATAGTGTTATTATCTCCCTTTTACAGACAGAGAAAATGAGGCACAAGAAGTTTAAGCTGGGGGGTTCAAGGTCATGTGGGGCATCATTAATGGCGCCATGTGAAGAACTCAATAGTTAGCTCTGACATAAAAGCGCTAGGCACTTAACAGGCTGTTGGTTGGTTATGGCTGCTCTTTATGAGGACCTGTATTTTTATAAACCATGCTATAAAAATGAATACCGATCATTAGATTTCATTTCAAACACATCGTTCACAGTCTTAAATGCTGCATCAATATGCCAGACACTCCCCTGTTCTGAGAGTGTTGGACGTGCACATACCCTCTTCAGTATTCAGATAGGTCCCCAGTGGTTCAGGAAGTGACTCTAACCTGTACTGAGTCTCAAAGCTGGCATTCGATGCTTGGGCACTGGTGAGAATCCTAGGGAACCTCTACATGTTGATTTATTAGTCTCCTGTCTTTCCTGGCAGGACCACCTTGGAGAAGAAACTTAGCCTCCTCAACTCCTTCAATTATAATGAGAGCAACTGGTATGAACTCTTTGTTATAGTTTTAAAGACAAGTTACGGTTTTGCAAAAATTCACCTGACCACCCTCTAAAACACACACACACACACACACACACACACACACACACACACACACACACACACTGGGGAGGTCTCAGAGATGTTGCCTTGTGCCAGCTTTGAGTGTTTGGAAGGCTCTATGCCATTTTGACATTGTTCCTGTGTTACCTCTTAAAGGGGTGTGAGCTGTGGAAGGAAGCAGGCACCTCTGGAGATGTAGACAGGGGTCTAGCTCAGGACAGTGGGAGCTCCCAGAACTGTTGGGAGGATTGCAGAAATGGAGACCCAGAGGATGTCATTGCGTTATTTTCAAGTCATCCCACTGCAAGTGAGATCTGGACCTCAGGAAGTTGATTCCATTACCACAAGGTCCTTTGGTAGCCATAAATCTGGAGACTGGCTGGGTTGGGGAATCAGGTTGCTAAAGTGCCCTATGAACATCCACATTTCTAAGCTATTGAGGCTTAGTCAAGGGTATTAACCTAGGGTAATCTAATTTTCTTCTAGATCACATATGTCAGAGTGTCTGGAAAAGTAATTTTTTTTCCTGGCTACTGATTTACAGAAATAAGGAATTACAATCAACAGTTCCCATGTAGTATACACACTATGGTGTATTAGTCAGGGTGTGCTCCTCTATGATGCAGTAATAAGTAGCCCTAAAATTTCAGTGGCTAATTCAGGCAATGTTGGTTTATTAGTCACCAAATAGCTGATGCAGGCTGGATGGCCTTCCCCCTGTTGTAGGTGTCAGTCATCTAGAACAATTGAACAAGACATCAAGACAGAGCAAGAAGGCGAAAGAGGCATGTTATTCCCTAGCCTTCCCAAAAGGTGGGCAGGGAAATGAAGCTGGGGTTGGGGGATGGTGCAAATATTTGTTTGATATTTGTTGTTTCTGTCATTCCTAGTCAAAAGAGGTGATGCTTTGGTCCCTAGCAGGTCATGTCTATTCCCTCTCCTTTCATATCTCCAAATGACCCAGTGGACATGGATCCTAGGGCTTCTTGAATGCTAATCTAAACACATCATATATTCCAAGATTTTCAGCCTTAACAGAGCTCTAAGTGTGGTATCCCTGGGGAATGAGCAAAGATTTCCTTCCTTATAAATCTCCCTTGCATATGCCAGCACCTAAAGTTTCCATTATTAATATTAATCACTCCTTAAGAGTTATCCTAAGAATATTTTTATCAATTAAACAATAACTAGGCTGGATTATAGTAGTATTTTCATGGACTATCAAGAGTGGTCAGTTATCTGATGGTGTGTGCTTGGGGGTGGAGAAGGGGAGACCACATATCAGTGGGTGCTTTGGATGGAAACAGGCTCCTGAGAATGTAGGTCAGGGGGCTGGAAGGGTGCAGACAGGACACCCTTAGGAAGAGAATCGACGGCTCCAGGCAGCTTCTCCAAATCATACTCTTGCCAGGACCACAAACTGCTGGGCCCACTGGGGAGCTTTATCCTCCCACAACTATATGCAATGATGTCCCAGATCTCTTTGGATTAAACCAGCTTTTGGAAGGCACACAGACCCATCCCACAGAGTGAAGAGAAGTGACCCTAAACAGTGTCAGGATACTCTTCCCAGGCTCGAGTACATTTGCTCAGGACTTGGACTTGGAAGCTGAATTTTAAAACCTGACTCTGCTATCAAAACAACGGACTCCTATGGACTTGTTAAATACACCTTGAGTTGCATAATAATGTTGCACCTCTTCTGATAGTATAAAAAGAGACAATGCATGCATGTAGGGGACTTGAGTCTGAGCTCTGCTCCGCTTCCTGCTCCCTGCCCACATGATCTTAAATAAAATGGGTGGACTTGATCTGTCTCTGGAGTCCTAAGCTTTTATGGGCGAATGGATGCAGGGCTCTCTCTGGGAGGTAGGGGAGGGATGCAGACTTCAAATTTATGCTTATTCCCTAGGCTGAGCATCACACAGGTAACTTTGTCATGAACTACTTGGTGTGCCTGAAATCTCTCATCGTTTCAACACGCTACGAACCCTTCCATGTGCCTTGAGTACGCTCACAGGTAAAGCTGGGGTTGTTCCTGCCGCTGCTGCTTGTTATCCTAGCACCAGTGCGTCTCCTTCTTGGCTGTGTGCCTTGGGCAAGTTACTCACCTTCTCGGAGACTGTTTCCTCACCATAAAATGCAGATAAAAGAGCTTCTACCTCACAGAGTTCTCAAGATGAAAGGAGCTGAGCAAAACGCAATACTGAGCATTCGGAATATAGTCAGGACTCGAAGCTATGTTTGCATACAGTTTTGGATCTGCCCAGTGGCCCTATGAAGATGAGCAGGCTCACCAGGGCAGGGCCAGAGAACGATGTTCCTGGGATCTGAACGCAAACACCACCCTTTCTCTGACCTGGGCTGACTGCCACAGGAGTTGTAAATTTTATCTTTTGTCCTTTCCCCCTCTCTATGTCCTCCATGCTGTCTAACATCCATAGGACTTTTCAATATTGGCCTCAATGGTATAGGGTGCACACTTAGCCTTGGTCCTTCAGAGTTAGCTTAGGTTGGTTTGCCTCAACTCGGCTCAGTGGTCTGTCCACATGCCTTACAAATTCCTATTGACAACAAAGGTCTGCATTCATTCTCTGAGGACAAGGGCTGCCTCCTCTGTGCCCAGAATGTCCTTGGGCACCCAGAGGGCAGAACTACCAGGTGTGTCCTGAGCCTGACAGCCATCTTGCTGGGTGCTAACAAAAAGTAATTAAGTCATCCCATAAAACTCAGTGGTGGAAGCTGAGGTTGTGGTTCAGAGCAGTCTGGGTCAATGCCAAGGCTGTCTAGCTTCATCTAATCCACACCCCTCATGGGTCTTGAAGCCAGGGCCTGCTGTAGGTGAATGAGAACTGATCCAAGAAGGCTTGGATATGATTCCTCCTCTTCTTCTTCCTCCTCCTTTCCTAGCTGTGGAACTTAACCTCTGGGGCACTGTTTCATCATCTAAAAATGGTGATCATAATCTTCCTTTACCTTGAGGTTGTTGAGCAGCTTAAATGCTCTAATGACCTGAAGGCCTTCTGCATGATATTCTATTGTGGGTTCAGATAGCATTTTATGGTCAATAGGATAGAAAGTGGCAGAGGGGTAGGTTGGGGGCTGAGGCCTGGAGTCATTGCATTCCCCCAACTTCAGCTCTCCTCTCCTCCCAAAACTACTCAGGGCACACTGGACTTGAACCCAGCATTTGCCACCACTTCCCTTCCTTCTTTCTAACTCTGAGCTGTAATTGTGGAGAAGGGGATGTCAGGAGATATCACAATGGGTATCTGAAGAAAGCCCATGGTCCTCTTGTAAGGTCATCCTGCTGAGATGTGAAAGTGGGGTGAGCACAAGTGTCTTAAGCTCCCCATGCCTCATTTTCCCACCTGTCAGTCTGGCAGCACAGTTTATGTACTGTGCAAGGCTCATACAGAGCAACTGATGTGGGCAGGCGGTATTCGATAACCATGGAGACAGCCACAAATAACTAGTCTTCTCTGAATAGCAGTTAACCTTCCAGGAAATCACACCAACCTAGGTGCTCTGGGAGCCATCTGTGGCCATTCCTTTCTTTAGGATTCTTTTATCTTCATTCATTTGACCAGATCTCTCATGTGGAGAATCTCAGGAGTAATTTTTATCCAATGCCACCCTACCTGGGCCACCTCAGGATTTGCACAAGAATAGCCTTCAGTTCTTTTTCTCTAGGTGCTTGTGATTTTGAATGTCTTCTAACTGATGCTTATAGACAAGGAGGACTGGGGGAAGCAAGAGCACTTTAATGTCTGAGAACGCAGAGAGGTGTACACAGAATTTGTTCCAAGCATGGGAGTAGGAGCTTGGTTCCAGCCCTCACGATGCTGACAGTCTAATGAGGAAAACAGATAGGAAAATTCAGGAGAAGAAGGGCTCTGATCAGGTAAGAGGAGATTAGACATAGGAGGGGTCATATGGAGAACCCCATGGAAGGACAAGGGTGTTTTGGTTTAAAGTGTGAGTTGGACAAGAAAAGGGGACAAGCTTGGTTCTGTTTATTCTTCACCCATCTTTGAGAGTCTACCACACCTTTGATAAAATACTCCTTGACTTGGTCAAGTTAGGGGAATGTCCAGAAGATCTCACTGTATATAGAGTGGACTGAAAGTTATCCCATGAGACTAGGTGGAAAACAAACTATCCTTAACCCCCACTCCCCCCACACACGTAGCAGGCACATAGCTACAGGTACAGAGAGTAGATCTGGATACCCAGAGAAGCTTGGGGGTCCAGAGGCTGGGTTGTAGATGGTTGATGATGGCTCCGGCCCATTTTCATGTGGATATAACAGCTTCTTCAGGGAAGCATTTCCCCATGAGTATTTCATTGAGTGGTAGATGAGCAAACTACAGTGATCTTATTTGGTCCTTACAGAGATCAGGTTGCGGGGAGACGTTGAAGAGGGTAATTTTGCTAAGAGGTACACAAACAGGCAGGAGTCAGCAGAAGCATCAACGGCCAAACCTGGCTCAAGGAGGGAGGGAAGGAAAAACAGAATTCTGGCGTTTCTCCACCTTTTTTTTTTTTTTTTTTTTTTTCCGGAGCTGGGGACCGAACCCAGGGCCTTGCGCTTCCTAGGCAAGCGCTCTACCACTGAGCTAAATCCCCAACCCCTTCTCCACCTTTTTATGCGTCTCTGGCCTCTGCTGGGACCCTCCACTGGCTCTAACTGGAAGCCAGAAGTCAAAAAGATGCCAGCAATGCAGCCTGAGGGGTCAGCCTCCTAAAACGTAGAGTACAGGTCAGGACTGGTCTTCTGAAAAGCAAAGAGGAGTCCATGGCGAGCAGGAGTCTCTTCAGGGTCTCAGAACCATCCAGAACCCAGGTGCAGGTCCCAGTGAGTAGTTACTTAAGCTGTGTGCTTAACTCTTTCTTACTCTCTTCTTGGTTATTAGTGAAGGAGCCATGTGCCAAAAGGGCTGGCTTGGAGGAATACCCACACTCTACTTGGGAGGAAAGAAGAAACCACAGTCCTTTGGCTTCCTTTCCCCCAGGGAGGAGGGGCCAGACCCTCTCTTGACAGCCCAAGCCAGTTGATTGCATCTGTGGAAGGGAGAACTAAGCTTTGAATGTCTATTGCATGTTGGGCATGAGGCAGGCTCTGTGTTTATGCTGCCTCTTTTAATCCTTCGGTGATTAACACATGGAAACAAACAGCTCCAGAGCCAGCTGTCTCTGGAGGGTGTAGACAGTGCTGGCTGTAACAAACTTGGTGACGCTAACAAAGCATGACTTCAAAGCTGATTTGAAGCACGCAGATAGCTCTCCTATCAAGGCTTGGTAGAACTGCTGGGGAGTTACTTCACTGCAGACGGTAGCAACTTACCCCGCACCCCTCCCAGGAGATTCTGTGTTTTTCAAGGCGAGCAGAGTGGGTGGTGCTGAGTCCAAAGGAGTGAATCAGAGATGGTGGAATCCCAGGCATTTCAGGAGGTTGTATCTCTAAGGTGGGTTCCTTCCTGACACCGTTCATATTACACAAAAGTGGCAGCCACCTATTGTCCCCCAAAGGAGATTGTACCTGTGGGAGTGGTAATGGTGGGGAGGCACCTCCTGGCTGAGACCAGGGCTGTCTGATTTTCAAAACCTAATCTGCCCCTTCAAAAGAGAGGCAACTTGACAATTGTCTCAGGCTCTCTGAACGTAGGGGAAGAATTACTACTCTCCTCTCCGAAACTATGTTCCTTCGCCTGGAACATGGTGCTGTCGTTATGCAATGTCCCTGTTGGCAAAGGTGTTGGAGCCCCTTGTCTTCAGGTTGGTACCATTTCCAAGAAGGAACATGGTCTTTGTAAAGAAGTAGGCTACTGAATAGGGAACTCTGTGCCAAACGAGAGAGCCAACTAAAGGCAGGACCAAGAAAGTCTTGACCCTGACCTGAAGAGGCAAGTCACCCTGGTGGGCAGACAGATGATGGCCTTAGTGTTCTGAAGAGATTTTGGGGTCAGATTGGGGTCATCCTGGACTGAGGGGAATAAGGGGCTAGACCAGGCTAGGCTAGGCCAGACTGACAAAAGCCACACTGATCTGATGCTGGAGACTGATCAAGTCCATTATTCATAGTCTTGCAAATGGTAGGCAGGGGCAAAGGCTTTCCCTATTATCCCCGAGACATCAGTGATAATCACAGCTACTGCTTATTAGTTGGTTCTTTATGAGAACCTTATTTAGCCCCCAAACGCATTTATTGAATTTCTATTGTGGTCACGCATTATGCTTAGTGCTTAGGTAGCTCAAGGAATAGTCCATGCAAAGACCCTGCTCTTGGGAGTAGGGAGATGGCTCAGCAGTTAAGAAAATTTAATCACTGTTCCAGAGAACTTTCCACACTACCTATAGAATGGCTCACCACTGTCTGTAAGTCAGATTTAGAATCTGATGCCTCTTTGGTGTCTGCTGGTACCAGGCATACACAGGGCAGACAGACATACATGCAGGCACAATAATCATATACATAAAAAAACAAAACAAAACAAAACAAAACCCATTCTCATGGGAGGGCTGCTACATATAATTACCACCCAACAACTCTAGGGGACACTCTGTACCTGAACTGCTGTATAACTAGACCATTGCGAATGTAGTACCCTCCTGTCAAGCTGCCTGGCCGACCTCTCTGCACTCAAGTTCTAGGGCAGGGAGTAGAATATTATCAAGGTAGGCTTTAATATCCCCTATCACAGTTTGGGAAATGGATTCATGGAAAAGCTAAGTGACTCACCAAGGTTTTCAGGCAAAAGTGACTGCTGGGATATAACCTTCTATTGGCCTGGTCTGATGCTTTTGTGGTCAGTTGTACTATGTACTGCAGTTCTCTTCTTGGTGGGTAGAGGGAGGTGGGAGTGCTTAGGCTGGCATGGTAGAAGGTGGGTGGCAGAGGCACTACATCTTTACTGGATGACTGGGTCCATGTCTGAGGGAGCAGGATCTCTCTTAGCTGCCTACGGTGAGAGACTGGGAAAACTGCTCCTTTCCCCCTCAATAGCTGTGCTTGGGCTTATTCAAGGAGGTTTCTAGGTGGACCTTATGGTTGGAGGGGCCAGAGTCAGTTCCTGTTCCACCCATCTGTTTATTGTTCATTAGCCATCTTCTCTGTGTTTGGTGCAGACGTGGCTGAAGGAAGTTGGAGGTTTGCATTCACAGCTGCTGAACACGTTCAGTCCAGGACAGAGCAGAATCGGTTGACAGATAGCCTTGCGTCATGTTCTCAGAAAAATGTGAACACACGCAACAAAACAGACACTGCTCTAGAGTTAGGGGTCAAGACCCGGCCCTGCTAGGGTTGATACAGTGGTGAACTTGAGTTTCCCCATTGGGTCAGGCCTGTTGTGATCCCAGAAATGAGACGAAGAGAACTTGGTCTGAAATTTGCTGTGTGTACCTCTCTCTCTCTCTCTCTCTCTCTCTCTCTCTCTCTCTCTCTCTCTCTCTCTCTCTCTCTCTCCTTTTCTCTTTTCTCTCCCCCCTTCTCTGTCTGTCTCTCTGTTGCTCTCTGTCGCTCTCTGTCTCTCTCTGTTTCTGTCTGTCTGTCTGTCTGTCTGTCTCTCTGTCTCTGTGTGTGTGTGTGTGTGTGTGTGTGTGTGTGTGTGTGTGTGTGTCTATGTTGGGGAGCAGGTACTTGTTTTTTATATGCACCTATATGTACATGTTCTTATGCATGCACATGTATGTGTACACATGTATAGAGTTCAGAAATCCATATTAGGTGTTCTCTTCCACCAATCTCCATTTTATTTTTGAAACACAGCTTCTCACTGAGCCCAGCACTTGTTGATTGGCTAGGCTGACTAGAAAATAAGCTAAGAGGGTCCACTTGTTTCTGCCTACCCCAGAACTAGAGTTTATAGACCGCAGTACCATATCTGGCTTCTTAGGTAGATCCTGGAGATCTGAATTCAGATCCTCATACTTGCATGGCTACTCTACCAACGGAATCATCTTCTGGCCCCTGAGTTCTGCTTTATGTCCAGAGTTCTTTCTTGGTGAGGAAGAAACACAGCCTCTGGCTGTCCTGACTTTGGTTTTGCAGTGTCTTCTTCCTTCCTTCCTTCCTACCTTCCTTCCTTCCTTCCTTCCTTCCTTCCTTCCTTCCTTCCTTCCTTCCTTTCTTTCTTTCTTTCTTTCTTTCTTTCTTTCTTTCTTTCTTTCTTTCCTTCTTCTATCCCTAATGTACCTGCATATGTACTAGGCTTCTGGAACCTGGAAAAGGCCTCCAGAGACCCAACTTCTGTTTTTTCACATTCTAAGAACTTTCTCTGTAATGCAGGATGGGATCAAATCGAGCCATTGGAAAATGATATCACAATGTCTAATTTCCATAGGTACTTGGTGGAATTACCTTGCAAGCCTGAACAAAGAGTATATGGTTTTTCCTTGGTTCATTTGTGATGGTTTTAGCTTATGTCACTCTCCCCTTGATTTCCTTAGATGCTGAGCGTCTTTGTAAGGGAGGAAGGAAAGAGTCTGAGCTGTTGAGATTGGCAGTGTGTTTCCTTAGAGTCAGTGTTCAGAACCACCGGTGGGCTCAAGATGGGAGAATCCCTTCTTTTCTTTCTCTGTTAAAATGCTCTGTCTTCTCACTGTTGTTTGCCGTAAGCTCCCTGGAGAGAGCAAGTTACTTAGTGCTATGGCTTCCAGGGAGTGCCAGGGGAGCTGGGTTTGCTTTGAGCAAGCCTCACCTTCCTGCTCATTTTGCCCTAGACTGATGTCTTTGGAAAAGAAATGCTGTTTGGTGGTTTGGACCAGGTGTGGGAAATGCATGCTTGGCCCAGATACTGACACCCACTGTTGCTGTGTCTTAAGAAGGTAGAAGCCACTTTCTCTTCTCCTTGTGGTTGTGAACTCTGATCTTTCTCAACATAATGTCCCCTGAGCTCCATCAGCCAGAGGTGGCATTTGTGAGGAAACTCATTTCCTGTACCACTTTAAGGCCTTTTGCTATGGATTCTCTGCAGTTACTTTTCCTTTTTTCCTTCTTCTCCCCTCTCCCTCCTCCCTCCCTCTCCCTCCCTCCTTCCTCTTTCCCTCCCTCCCTCCTTCCTTCCTTCCTTCCTTTCTCTCACCTTGCCCTCACCTTCGTGTGTGTGTGTGTGTGTGTGTGTGTGTGTGTGTGTAGGTCAGAATCATTTGCAGTGTTCTTCCTTATCCACCTTATTTTCTGAGATAGGGTCTCTCATTGGCCTGGATCTGGACAAGTAAACTAGGCAATCTGGCCACAGAGCTTTGTTTCAAGTGCTAGCCAATACCTTTGGCTTTTTACATAGGTTCTAGGGGTTGAACTCAGGTTCTCATGCTCATATGGAAAGCACTTTCCCCTCTGAGTTACCTTGCCTGCCCTGAAGTTGCTTCTTTCTATGGAGTTCTAGTGTGATGTCGTCCACAGAGCAGGCTTGGATGGCGGCTGTGTGCTGGTTGTAGAAAGCCCTCTCTCTGTAGCTAAGAGCTCTCAGGGTAGACTGCACTGACTCATGGTATCTATTTGTCTCCTCCACTGACCAAGCTGGTTCTCTGCTCTCAGCCAGAGCTCAGCCGAGCCCTCACAGTGCTGCACATCCTCTTTATTACTAATGAGGCGTTGTTCCTTAATTATGAGGCACTGGATTCCAGAAGGGCTTTCCTTTGTTTCAGTGGACTTAGCAGAGGGCTTATGAAGATTTCCTGAGGATGACATTCTCTGCAGGTTTCTTCCATTCTTCAGGAGACAAAGGTCACTAAGCTGATAATCGGGTAGAGTACAAGTGCCCCGGGTATGGGGATAGAGGAAGACTGTGGAAGGTTGCGTATAATACCCCTCACGGAATGCTTCACTGCCCATTCAGAGTGATGTCTCCCCAGCTCTTCCACAGTCCTCTGCATACTCGATTGTCTCATTCAAAGTAAAAACAACCTGAGTGTGGGAGACATAGGGGCGTTAGGGGGTCTAGTGTTGTAAACATTAGCAATGGGCAGGAGTAATGTTAGATCATTAAGAATTTGCCTAAAATTTAACAAAATAGAAGATTCGAACTTTCCTACCTCAGAGTGTCCCATCTCCCGAATCTAGACAAGTCCTTGGTGTGTCAGAGTTTCAGAGTCCCAGGGTCCTAATATTGACAGAAAGTAGGGGAAGTTAGCGGGCTAGCTATAGGGTCTTTTGGGAATTTCGTATCTGTGTATGTGTGAGTGTCTGTTTGTGTGTGTGTGTGTGTGTGTGTGTGTGTGTGTGTGTGTGTGTGTGTGTGGTGTGCATGGACTCCAGAGGCTGGCGTTATATGCCTTCCTTTATTCTCTCCACCGGATGGTTTCTGTGACAAGGTCTTTGCAGAGCTCACCCATTGGCTAGACTGGCTTGCCAACCAACTCCCAGAATCTGCTAGGGTGGTTGCTGAGGAGCCCTGAGAAACATGATGGTTTGACTTTTTTATGGTCAATTAAATATATTTATTGTACACACTCTAGAATGTACAGACAACTATAGGGAGAAAAAAATCACACAGGCTGGGCGTGGAGTCACATCTCTGTCATTGTAGCATTCAAAAGGCTGAGACAGGAGGATGGTGAATTGAGAACAGCCTGGGCTACACAGTAAGACCTGGTATATAAAACAAGTAACAATAACACACATACACACATTCCACACATTCACACACTCACAGAGACAACCACATACATACATATACACACATACATTCACAGATACACACACATTCCAACATTCACACGCACACACACACTCACAGAGACAACCACATACATATACATACACCCACACACACATACACAGAGAAATATATACACATTCACACATAGACACTCACATATATACATACACACACATATATTCAGACACACACACACACACACACACACATTTCCTCAAACACAGTGGCCTTAACTTTTGAGTTTATTCCTTCTAGTTATTTTCAGGGTGTATTTGTGTGTGTGTGTGTGTGTGTGTGTGTGTGTGTGTGTGTGTGTGTGTGTGTGTTAAATAGACACGCTACAGTGGTTTAGCCATGTTGTAGTATGTATGTTGGTGGCACACTCTATTCACTCTGTTGTGCAGTTAGCACCGTACATCTTGAGACTTTCTAACGTCTCAAACCAAAGCTCCTCCCCATCGAGCAACCTCCCTGTTGCTCTATCCCTGGAAATTTCTGCTTTACTTCCTGAGTCTGGTTTTTAGTTTCCAGGTGTCTATTTTTTCTTAATTGCATTTTAAAATGGATTTTGTGTATGGATGTGGTGTGCCCATACAAATCAGAGGACAATTTTAGAAATTAGTTCTCTCTTCGAACCATATGGGTTCCAGTGATTGGAGTCAGGGCACTGGGCTTGCTGGTAAATGCCTTTACGCACTTGTCTAGGTGCTGTTAAAGTGGGATCACTTCCAGACATTTGTATGTGATGTGGTGCCTTTTGTTTTTCATTGGTTCATATAAGATATATGAATTTAAACCTTTTGTTTGTTTTTGTAGGGTTTTTTGGGGGGAGGGGGGTTAAAAGTATGTTTTACCACCACCCGGCTAAACATTCTCTTTTTAATTAATTAATTAATTAATTAATTCACTTTACATCCCTGTTGCAGCCCTGCTTCCTCCTCTCCGTCCAGTCCTACCCTCACAAATCCCTACCCCATTATCCCTTCTCTTCTGGGATGGGGTAGGGGAGCCCCCTTTGGTTATCTCCCTGCCCTGGGATATCAAGTCGCAGCAGGACTAAACACATCCTCTCCCAAAGAGGCCAGACCAGGCAGACCAGATAGGGGAAGTGGATCCAATGACAGGTAACAGAGTCTGAGACAGCCTGTCCCAACCCTCTGCCCCACTCCAATTGTTAGGGGACCCATATGAAGACCAGCTAAGCAATCAGCTAAGCAATCTAGTAAAAAAAATTTTAAAAGAAATTTGAATTGAGCCTAATGAATGCCAAATTTAGCAACATGATTTTTTTTTCACTTTTTGATATCATAAGCATCTTCTAAATGCATTCTATGGATATCATTTTAAATGGTTGAACATCATCGAATTGAGGGACGTCGTCACTTATAGTATTCTTTCCCCAGTGTTTAAATGATTGCAGTGCTCAAAGGTATTATGGAGGTAGCTCAGCTGGCAGAATGCTTCCATCCTCAAACTGCTCGCTCGTGCTTGTAATCCCAGCTCTGTGGGGATGGAGACGCGCGGGTCTCCCTTGCTTCCTGGCCAGGAACCTGCAATCTCCCCTGCAACCTAGCCTACTTGATGAGTTCTAGGTTCCAGGGAGAGACATTGACTCAGATAAAAGGGGGCTAGCAAGGAATAACAACTTTCCTCTGGCCTTCACTAGCACATCAGACTTGGCTTTCTTATGTATGTTCAGGGGACAGAGCTCAGGTCTTTGCTACAAGGCAAGGATTTTGCCAAATGAGCTGTCTCCTTGGCCTATGATGCCTTTTAAAAATGGCAGGCATTTAGAAATACTGGTGATACAGTCACACATCTGATGATGTTCATCTGTTTAATACAATGTTCATGGACAGAATGCATACACAAAGATGCCAATGACATCCAAAGGTGAAGAAAAGAAACCAGGGTCCTAAATTCAACCTTCATTAGGCTCGATTCGAACGCATGGTGCTCAGACGCCATTTTTTCTTCGAGATTACATGCTTATTTGGGGCCAACTTGGAATTTTGGTCATGGAGGTCACAGGGTCTGTCCCCTACCCCAAATTTCTCTTGGCACCTTTACCTGGGAGGAGGTGACACTAGTTAAAACTTGCTCACCTCTGACTTGTAACTTTCAGATTGATTTTTTCATTGTGGAGACCCAGGGGCCTCTCACATCAGCTGGGCTCATCTCAAACATCATGGAGAGATGGCTCCTCCTCTCCCTTCCAGGGAAAGGTTGTGTCACAATGAGCAGCCCTGGGCTTCTCCCAGTTCTTTCTTGGTAGCATAATCTGATGGGTGCTGAACAGGGCTCCCACCTGCCTTCAGCTGGCCTTTAAGAAGACGTCATGGCCTGTGCAGATCTGAATCAGCCCATTTTCTCCCCAGTGGCACTGTGTGCTTTGGCTGCCTGGCCAGAAAGCTGGCCTATGATACTTACCTATCATTTTGATGCTATCTTGGGGTGTAACTGGAACTGGGTTCTGGGTGTGGAAATTCTTACTCAGAGCACAAAAGGTTGGAGGTAGCTCAGAGGCTGTACCCAGGAAGGACTCTTCCCTGAGGCCTCTTGGCTAGCTGACTCTCATTTCTTGGAGCGGTGCTATGGCCAACAGGTGGGTGTTCCTTCGGGGAGCGAGTTCCTGCCTTTTCAGTAGCTATGGGCCATTGTAACTGCTCTTACCTACTGTGTCTGCAGTATTCCACAAGTCCACAGATGAATTACTCCAGAGTGGAATAGTGAAGGCAGAGCCATTAAGCATGGCCTTGTGGGCACTCTGGTCTCCTTTCACTGTTACCCTTGAAATGTGTTCCGTGTCCCTCAAATGGACTCATGGCTTCCTAAGTGATAGCACTTGGATTCCAGGTGTATTTGGAGTGTTCAGTCTCTACCACAGGCGAGGGAGAGGATATACACAGCTAACTTTTGAAGTCCTGGCATTCACATTTACAGGTTTGTTCCTTTCCCTGGTTTTTCTGGTGTACAGTAATAGTTTATTTTCCCTTTCTCAGTTGTACTTGTAGATGAAGGTTCATTCTATCAAGACAGCAAACGGCCCAAGCATGTTTGCTTTGATATGCATTCCTGATATGCAGATGTGAAAAGACACACAAGAACTTCGTGAACCCACGTGATTCCATCTTTATCAATGAGATAAAGGTTCTGAAGTGCTCATCAGGAAAAATACCAAGTTGTTACATTGACGTTTTTGTTTTTGCTTTGTCCTAACTACAAAACACTCCAGCATCTAACCCTGAGGGAACATTGAGGAAGAGGGGACAGAAAGATTATGAGCCAGAAGACCTTGGAGTTGGCTATAAGATTGTGTTGCCTAGCAATGTCAGCTGACACACCCATAAAGTCTCCCCAACAGGATCGCCTACACTGAGCTGAACAAGGGCAGCAATAGATATGCTAAGACAGACCAGGAAAAGCCCACAAGACCTCAACGTGACACAAAGACCTTCCCACAACTACTGAAGGCTGATGTGGAAGAACACGCCAGTTAGTTATCCAGAATCAAACGGTCAGCCCTGAACACACACACATAGGTAACACTCTACAGACCAAGCAGGCTGTGCTCAGGAATACACATGTATATACATAAATAGGCATGCATTCAATAAAAATCGCATGAAATCGAATCGATGAAAAAGAGACTGAATTTGAAAGTGAGCAAGGAGGGGTGTATGGGAAAGTCTGGAGGGAGGAAAGGGAAGGAGAAATGTAATTATAGTCTTAAAAAATAAAAAAAGGGTATTTTCATTTTAAACTATTGTAATACTTATCACGCAGAGGTTGGTCGAGTAACATCATGTACTCTAAATATCTGTCTTCAAGCTTCACTTTTGCTGGTTCTGCTTCTTCTCATGTTCTTTTCTCCTCCCTGACATTAAGTCATTGCAGTATTGCACTGTGTATCTCCAAAACACAAGCATTCTTTAGAAGCGAAGCAACAAGAAAACCCTTCTGCACCAAGTACATCTTTGTTAGGGTTCTATTGCTGGGATGAAACATCACGACCAAAGCTACTTGGGGAGGAAAAGGTGTGTTTGGCTTATACTCCCACACTGTAGTCCATTTTTGAAGGAAGTCAGGATAGGAAATCAGGACAGGAACTGGAGGTAAGAGGGAGCTAATGTGTTGGCCATGGAGGAGTGCTGCTTACTGACTTGCTCCCCATAGCTTGGTCAGCATGCCTTCTTATAGAACCCAGGACCACCTGCCCAGAGGTGGCACCACCTACAGTGGGGTGGGCCTTCCACACCAATCAGTAATTAAGAAAATCCCTGCAGGACTGCATATATCTTGATTTTATTGAAACATTCTCACAACTGAGGCTCCTTCCCCTCCAGTGACTCTAGCTTGCTGCAAGGACAATAAGGGTGTGTGATAGTTACAGGAATAGTCATGTTGGGTGTGATGAATAGCCTGCCACTCACTTCGTTTTAATTGATGATGATAGCTATGGTATGATGATGTTCACACTGGGGATGACGACTATGACAAGACATGGATGGCTTTTACAGTTCCTGTCCAAGCCACACTGTCAATACTTGTCTTTCCTAAGAAGCCTTCCCTCAGCCGTCCCACAAGCATGCTGACTAACTTGTCTTGTTGCGCTCTGTCTCCCTCCTTGGCCTCTGTCTATTGATCTCTGCTGTTTTTTGTTTGTTTGTTTGCTCCTTTTTCTGTAAAGCCTGGTGCTGTGGTTGCCTGTAAATAGGACCAGGAGGTGAGACTAAGATTCCTGTTCAATGAGGGGACTGCTCATCTGCCAGCAGCACTTGATAACACAGCTTCTCAGGCTGTAAGGAACACAGGCAGGGAGCTAGAAACACAGAGGGCAGCCCTCAGAATGCAGCCCTTTTTGGCTTTACTCACCAGCGGCTCCTGTCTTCATTGTCTCGAGAGAAGACAGCAAGCTCCTCTGGTTTTCCAGCCTGGTCTACAGGGCTAGGCTCTCTGGCCTGCACACACTCACCTTTGGCTATGAGGAAATCCAGATTCTCCACAGGCCTGGAATCCCAAGAAAGCTATGGAGGAAAGACTTTCTCTTTTCCAAAATCAGGACAGAGGGAGTTAGCAGTATCCCAAGGGTGCTGAAAGGCATAGCTGAATTAAAATGCAAATGTGCCTAACACTGGCTCTAGGGCTTGCATCTTCCATTAACTTTCCAATAACCTTGCTGGCTGGACTTCATGGAACTATGTTCCACCTTCTTCAGGTGTAGTTCAAATTTAACAGTTTAAATAAATTCCATAGTCTGAGATATTTTAGGCAACATTGACAATTAATCTTTTTAGTGATTTAACACAATAGCATCTCACCATCTTTTCTGTATCTCTGTGTAGATCATGCATCTACACAGGCTATCATGAGAAGAAGCACTAAGATGTGAGCACGCACTCATCTCTTCACAGAAGTTCTGCACCTGGGACCCCATCGTGTCTCTAAGTTACTGGGTAGAGCACGCTTTTTATCTCAGCTCTCAGGAGGCAAAGGCAGGCAGATAGATCACTTCTGGGTTTGCAAACAGCGTGGACTATACTGTGAGTTCTGGGCCATCCAGATCTACACATGGAGAGATTCCCTGTCTCAAGAAAAACAAATTGCTGAGGTCCAGTTTTAGAGTGTGAAGTATGAGATTTTGTGCAATGAGTCCTATGGTCTTAGAATACTGTCTATGAT
Organism: Rattus rattus; assembly: GCF_011064425.1. NCBI lineage: Eukaryota > Metazoa > Chordata > Mammalia > Rodentia > Muridae > Rattus > Rattus rattus. Next base: position 81,192,481 of record NC_046158.1, on the reverse strand, counting down.
TTATTCTCCAATATAAAACACAGTTTATGAATTAGAAAAACTTTAGAAGCTTATACTTAATTATAAATACTCCCAGAATTAAAACCTACTTATCTAACATGCAAACACGACATTCCAAACAATTTGGGAGGCCTTCCAGATTATTTTTTATTTGTTGGTTTTGTTTTGTTTTTCTGGCCAGGGAAGGACTCCATCCTTTTGATGAACAATTGACATAGAGCTTGTTTCTTGAGCAGAAAAAAACACTCAGGGTTTCTGTCTAGTTGGCAAGATAGAGATGGTACCAATGCTAGGCAGCACTACTGTTTTGGCTGAACACATCAGACTGATTGTTTACATTATTGACTATGTCTCTCTCTCAACTCCAACCCCTCAGGATAGGATCAAATAAGGACCAGAGAAATATCTATCTGATGAACGGATGATAAACGTTGTCTTAGTTAGGGCTCCCCTGGCTGAGAAGAGACACCATGACCAAGGCAACTCTAATAGGGGATAACATTTAATTGGGGCTGACTTACAGGTTCAGACGTTCAGTCCATTATTATCATAGCAGAAAGCATAGCAGTGTCCAGGCAGACCCAGTGCTGAAGAAGGAGCCAAGAGTTCCACATCTTGGTCTGAAAGCAGTGAGGAGGTGACTGCCTCACGGGCAGCTAGGAGGGGGATCTCCTTGCCCACCCCAACAGTGACACACTTCCTCCAACAAGGCCACACCCACTCCAACAAGGCCACACCTCCTACTACTTTCCATGGGCCAAGCATATACAAACCACCACAAAAGTATACGTAATTTAATGAGTTGGTTTTTTTGGCTACAGTAAAGAAGGGGATATAGATAGATACCATAACGTAGGTGTCGTTCAAGGTATAATGCTAAGTGAAAAGACATATGCAAAATGTCCCTAAATCATTTTATAGAAAAATCCCCCAAAAGCAAATATCCAGAGACTTGTCCTTTCCAGGTATTGGAGGGGATATTGTAAGTGGCTAAGTTTATTTTGTTTGTTTATTTCTTAATAAGCACAAGGTTTCCTTTGGGGATTAATGAGATTCTTTTGGGAACTAAATGGAGGTGAAATTGTATGGTATTGGAATGGATTAATTGCTCAGAATTTACATTATAAAATAATTAACTATGGTACATTACACATGACTTTTATTCTAGTTTAAAAAAAAATTAAAAGAATAGAAACCAAGACCAAGGGGAAAGGGAAAGAGGGAACACCATTAAATAAAGAATTTTAATAAATTTTGGGAGTTGGAAACTATTTGGAGTGGAGGAAGCAGTAGCTGGGGTGAGACTTGGGGTGAGGTTAGCGTAGAGTTGGTACCAGTAAGAATCAAACCAGTTTACTGAAGAAACAGGAAGGCTAAGGTGAGAAGATGGTGAGGGCATCTGCCAGGCAGTAATAGATGAGGAGATGATCAAATTTAGTATACATAAATTTGGATGATAAGGATCCGTTTTCCATCCCTGATATCCAGGAAACTCGGTTGTCCTCTGGGTGACAGAGATATAGAAGCAGCAGGGTCCAAGGTGAGATGTTGCTCACAAGTGAAGATGGGTTATGGACTAGATTCTGCTCTCTATGAGCAGGGCTGTGGATGAGACTCCAGCTCTCTTCCCAGAATGCTAGGACAGAGCTTGCATCAGTCCTATACCCTGCCTCAGGCAGAGGCTTGGAAGAGTTCTTTCTGGAGAAACTGACTTATCCTAGAAAAAAATAGCTGGCACCCTATTTGTGGGATCTCCTGAGGGAGAATTCACCTCCCCCTCCACAGGCTGCCTGTGCTGGCTTCACCACAACTCAGAGCTTCTGCCATTTATTGATGTCTCAGTCTTAGTGACCAAAATCTAGGCTCTCTTTAGATGAAACTTCCACCATGAAAGATAGTCAAATAAAGAGAAAGAAGAAAAAAGGGAAATAAATGTTTAGTTAAAATTCAGAAACAGTTGTAACCCTTCTGGGAGATAGATAATAAATACCTAAAAAATGTAAGTTGCTACAGTAATTGGTCCCTTAGGTAAGAGGAACTGGAGAGTCAAATCAAAATGGAACAAAAGTTAGAAGAACTACGGAAACAGTAAGACTTTCGGTTTCATAGACAACAGAGAATCAACCCAGGAGGTAAGGATGGACTCAAGACTTTCTAGAATCAGTTTCCAGATAAAAAAAATGACAACTAGAATGGGAGGGGGAGAAGAAGAGAAGAGGGAGACAGACACAAACCTGCACACACACACACACACACACACACACACACACACACACACACGGGGGTGGGGAGAGAGAGAGAGAGAGAGAGAGAGAGAGAGAGAGAGAGAGAGAGAGAGAGAGAGAGAGATCCTTTAGAACTTTTAGAACTCTGTCTCAAAGCTTTAAAAAAATGTCACATACAAATGTCTTGACCTAAGAACAGAGTTGGACTTCTCAGCAGTGACATTGGATGCTAAAGAATAATAAAATTAAAAACCAACATTGATAACAACGACAACAACAGAAGCAGCAGTGACAGCAGCAGCAACAACCACAAAGTCACAATGTCTTGGACTTTCCTAGGGAAAAATGGGAAACTGAAATTCCATGATCAGCTTCTTTGAAACCCTGCTGTGAAATGGGAATTCATTTTAATTAATTGCTAGGGATATAGAGACTAAAATTTTACCTCTTGTGCACCCAACCCCAGGAGTTATTGGAAAATGCATTTCCACAGAACCAGGACATAAATCAAGAACGTTGAAGAAAGGGGATTGGGAAATACAGACAAATACAATCTAGGGACAGAGCCAGAGGGACACCAAGAGACGCATCCAGAGAGACAAGAAATAGACAGTCCTAGGCATAGCAGGAAAAGAAATGAAAAGAAGTCTTTCTGGCTGGCATGTTTGGAAAGAAGTAAAAAATATATATAACAGGCAAATTGTTACAGTTCTAAAACAAAACAAAATAATAAAAGTCACAGAGCAAACTAAGGACAGTGGTAAAGGCAGTGGCAAACTTGGAAAGATGGACACCAGCCTTCAGGACAGGAAAGACAGTTGCGTGGGATAAATTGCCTACTGGGTGAAAAGGGAACATACACACAGTCCTGGAAACGCAAGGGTTGATTAGCACATTAAGTCAAAGCTGTGACAGTTGAGGGGAGGGGCGGGCAGTGGGGAGTTATGGGAGCTGATCTTAGTTTCTGCTGATGTTTAAAGTTGATGTGACAAGTGGTAAGAGCAAAGACCTATGATTTTAAAAATGTAGATGTGAATGAATATCAGACAGAATTAGGGGGTTGGGGATTTAGCTCAGTGGTAGAGCGCTTGCCTAGGAAGGGCAAGGCCCTGGGTTCGGTCCCCAGCTCCGAAAAAAAGAACCAAAAAACCAGACAGAATTAGAAGAGGTGGCTATGTTATCCCCTAGGAGCAGATCTGGGGGGTGATGGTAGACTGGTTACAGGTGGGGGGTAATGGGGAGATGCCATTTTGTTGAAGGTGTTTTTGGCAAATCTTTCAGTACCATTGACTATGTTTACAACAAAAAAGTAAATTATTAGTTAAAAATGAAAAATTAGGAGAGTATGCAAATCAATAATACACATGCCATGTCAGAGGTGGTTTCCGTGTATCCAGACACCTAATGAGCTCAAGTAATGAAAACAGCTGGTTTTTACTGGGCATTTATGATGCGCAGCTCTGCTATGTCTCAGCTGATCCTTAAAACAGCCCTGCAACTGGAGCTTCATTCTCCTTTCAAAGACAGAAGATGAATGAGCTCAGGGTCTCAGCAAGCAGTCTGGGGGTGTGGAAAATGAGTCAAACCAGCCCAAGGCGACCCCTGCCCCCAAACCCACTCGAGATACCACCTCGAAGCCACCTACCCCAGAAAACAAAAAGGGTTGTTGAGCATATGAGGGAGTTAGAACATCACATTGGAGCTCTGTAAGCAGGGAGTGAAAACAGTGTGGCCACTGTAAAAGACAGCATGGTGGTCCTTTAGAAAGAGACTACTGGATAATCCAACAATTCTCCTCCTGGGTGTATATCCTCATCACCCCATTCCCTGAGGAAGCATTCCCTCTGAGCATCACCATGTCTCAGAGAGAGGCACATGCACCTGTGTTCCCAACAGCATTACCCTCGACGGCTAAACCTGAGTGTCTACAGAGGACATGTAGTGTAAGAGGGCTGATGTCCCAAAGAAGGAGGGGACCTTTAACACATACTACACTTGAAGACATTGCATATTGTAAGATCGGTAGGCAGACAGACAGACAGACAGACAGACAGACAATAAAGTACAAAGGCAAAATACTTCCATAAGGCACCTAGGGCAGTCTGGGTCTGTGTGGAGGAACCAGGGAGCTGTTGATCAATAGGTTCAGGGGTTCGGTACAGTAGGCTGAAGAGGTTCTGGGTGTAGATGCTGGCAATAAGACACAGCATGAATTTATTGAATAACACAGAACACTGTTATTAAAGGTAACTATATTAAAGTATTAAAGGTGTACTATATATAGTTATAATAGAGGTTTATGTGTATGTGTACAACATATATAAAGCCACTCACTCGGAACTGGAATATGGGGGAGGTGCAGGAAGCACTGGGGGCCCTGTTGTAAGGAAGGCACAAGTGACTTGGAACAGTGTGGTGCTCAGGGTACAGGGGGAGCTGTTTCGTAGAAGATGGTTCATCGCTTGTCCGCAATCCACCAAGGAAGGCCTCCTGCCTTGCTGCATATTTTTTCTGGAGCATACTTCCAATTGTGTTCCTGCTCATAGCTGCTGTTTCCTTTTGGGTTATGAGAAGCTAATTTTACTTTTCTCTCATATGAAAAGATAAAGAGTTTTTTTTTTTAAATTTGTAAACTAGAGAAAAACAATAAATCATCTAAACATGATCATGCCTTACTTAGCCTTGGTTCCTTTAAAATTTATTTTATGGTGGTATATTTTCATGGATGTGTATGCATGTGTGTATGTTTGTGTGTGTGCAGTGCACATGCCTGTGTGTGTAGAGGCCAAAGGACAGCTCAGGTGTCATTCCTCTCATGTTCTCTGCCTTTCTCTCCCTTCTCCCCTTTCTGTTTTCGACAGGATCTTTCAATGGCTCACCCAGTAGCTAGGCTGACTGGCCAGTGAGCATCAGGGCTCTGACTGTCTCCACTTCTCTAGGGCTGGAATTAGAATACATACAGTGCATGCCCCTACCCTTGGGTTTTTAACTTGGGTTCTGGGCACTGGAGTGGGGTCCTCCCACTTTCAAGGCAAGCAATTACTGACTAAGCTCACTCTCCAACTCCTGGTAAATATTTTAATCAAATAAACACATATGTGTAGTTTAAGCCTTCATTCGAATATAGTAATATAGTCTGTGATAAACTTCTCGCCAGGCCTTAGCTCTAATTCCTCTGGCTGTCTCTAGTCACTGCTGTACTTCTCAATGATGTGCTTGCATGGCTTCTCTGGCATTTCGTATTCCTTACCCAGCATGCCTTGAGCAGGCTACCATTAACAATAAGAGTGTGTTCACTCACAAGATCTTCTTCCCATCTGCCCATTATGCCCCCTCCATGTAGTGTCACTATGTGTCAACAAGGTCATTTGTCATACAAATTACACTGTATTCCCTTCGCTCTTCCTCATCCTCCTCAACTTCCTGCCCCCAACCTCATCCCGGAATTCATGATTTCCTTGCTTCTGTGCTTGGTTTCCTACTTACCCATCACCATTATTTCTCCAGCCCTTTCTCCCACTTTCCTCTTTGTTCTTCTCTGTTGACATATTTTCCTGAGTGCTCCAACCTGGTTGGTGGCTGCTGTGGCCGGGTGCTCGATTGTCTACACGAGTTTCCCCGTCTTTATCATCCTAGGACTCCTGGCCTCCCATTTCCTGTACTGGATCAGCTCTGTCTTTTTGTCTCATTTAGTTTATTCCCTGGTTTTGACCGAGCATACTGTTTATTTCTTTTGCATGTGTGTATGTGATGTATTGTATACCACACTGGTGACACATGTGGGTACAATACCATGTCCCATGGAGGCCCGAGGAAGATGTTCACTCTGCCTTTCTCCCTCACTGGACTTGAAGCTAAGCAAGTCCTGGTCTCCACTTCCCACTAGCGTTGTTACCAGGCAGGTGTGCTGTCCTGCCCCGCCTTTTACTTGGATGCTGGAGATTTGAACTCAGGTTCTCTCACTTGACAGCAAGCACTCCCCAGCTTGGTTTACTTACAGTGGCTTTCTTTTTTGTTTATTGTTTTTTGTTTTGTTTTTTGTTTTTTGAGACAGGTTTTCTCTATGTAGCTATGGGTGTCCAGGAACTCACTTTGTAGACCAGGCTAGCCTCCAACTCAGAGATCCTCCTGCCTCTGAAGAAAGAGTGAAACAAACAATCAAGAGGTAAAACTGTTGTTGAGTCCTGGGCCAAATCTGGAACTTAGCAGCCTAGCAGCGCCATTAGACCTCGGAGACATGTCAAGCTCCCCGGACATTTTCCAGATAATTCCATTTTATCTGCTTCTCAAGATCACAGTGAACCCATCCCCCAGGACAGCACTCCTGGGTGTCCTGGTCTGGCATGAGGCACCTGCCTATACCCAGCAGATGCCAATCAACACTTACCTTAATAATACCTTAGCCTCAACACCCAAGGTTTAAGTTGCATTAATCACCTAATAAAGAAATCTTCACAAGTGCTAATTACTGACCCAGCCCTCATGCTGGACCCATTTCAAAAGGCGGCATCTTAGAAGCTGTCGTGCTTACAGTCAGTCATTCAACAAACATTTATTGTCCACTGTAGGCAAGACACAATTCGACGGCTTTCTCGCAGGTCATCCGATTCAGCCCTCACGGCAGTCTTGTGAAGTGGGGGTTCTTGACCTTTGTCAATGAGGAAACAGCTGGAGAGATACAGCTCCTGCAGCATTCTCTCAATATGTGTATGCACACGTACTGGCTGCTAGGAGACAGAAAGGCAACACGCACAGGCATGTGTCCCTGCCTCTCGGATCTTCCACATGTGTTTGACAGCGCTGTCTCATATACTGTCAGGACATCTTAAGGAGGCCACTAGTCCTGGTCGGAGAGGCAGGGGCACTTCTCTAGAGGTTGCACATTTCTGACTGTCAGATGAAATGAAGTGGAGGGGACAGAGGGAAGGCCAAACAGAAGTTAAGGCTCAGAGGTAGGGATGGGATTTGCATAAGGAAGGAGCTGAATGGCCAGTGCGGCCCTAAGAAAAAGAAGACTCATGGGTGGACAGAGCCAGGAAGCATCTTGTGAAGTACTGTGTGTTCTCTAAATGAACCTGCACGTTGTCTTGGTCCGGGAGCTGAAGGGTTTGCAAACAATTTGGGGGTGTGCTAAGACACATTTTGTAAGAATTCATTGTTGTTCAGACTCTGATGGAGGTGATGTCATTGGAAGAGCTCAGAAAAGATGGCTCTCCAAGCCACCATCAGAGGGGACAACTGCATACACACGGAGGCCAGTGGAGATTGCAGAGGGGAGGCATTCCGGAGGCAGTGAGCAAGAGCTGTGCTCAAAGGTCAGACCATTCAGGTCAGACCTCGGATCTGAACATAACTGCTGTGCTGACAGGGGCAATGTTCTTCCTGCCTAGTAACTTTTCATCATCGTGACCAAAATACTTGAGAGAACAACTTAACAAGGTGAAAGGTTGTTGTCAGTCCATGGTCACTTGGTTCCGTGTACTTGGGAAGGCAGAGGGAATACTTGGCAGAGGATCTTCATGGCAGACAGGAAGAGGAAAACAAGTAAGAAAGGGGTCAGGGGTATGTATGTATGTATGTATGTATGTATGTATGTATGTATACATGCATATATACACATTATATATAAAATATATCAAATATATAATATAAACACACACACACACACACACACACACACACACACACACACACCACACACACCTGTACCCAGTAACCTACCTTTTGCCAGGGGCCACCTCCTAAACTTTCTGAAACGTCCTTAAACTATGCCACCAGGTGGGGACTTGCATTCAGAACCTGAAACTGAGATTGGTGCGTTTCAAATTCAAGCTACAACATGCTTCTCTCTGTGACCAAGAGTGGACCGGGCACTTGCAGTCTTCTGCCCCTATGTATTGTTTGGAGATGATGAGTTATGCCCAATCGTCATGAGGAACACGTCCCTTTCCCGTGCAGTCCAAGAGTCCCCATATTATGTTGTGCCATGTGTCACTCACTGAGTGAGTAAGACGCAAACACCGTCGCTGCCTTTAATAGTGCACAACCTGACAACCCCAGCAGCAACGCAGACAGGGTCCCAAAGCAAAGGGAAGCAGGAGGACCTTCTGGAATCGTACACAGGTCTCATAGTTACAGCACTGTTCTTGACTGATTGATTGGATATACTAGAAGCAGCAAGGTGTCTGATTGTCCCCGAATTAGGATATGGTTTTCTAAAGAGACAAAGTCACTTTTAGACTGGCCCGATTCTCTCTTCCTACCAGAAATTGGAGTCTTCAGGAACAAGTGAAACTTGTTTCGACATTTGAAACTGGATTTATTTTTTTTTTAAGTTCAGATATTGTGCCAAATAATTTAGCTTTGTGGATTTATTGGTCAATGTTTAAAAACACAGCCGCGTTGCCTGGATTTCCTATTTGTTAGGACACGATTTGAAAGGAGGACTTGCCTCTCAGAAGCAGTCGGTAAGCACTTGAAGTGGATCTCTGCCTTTCAGGGTTGAAAGGAGAGTTCATGGCTCTTGACTGGGGTCCCCTTGAGGACGACTCCGGGGGAACTCAGCTGGGTGTCTATGGGGGCCTTTCCCAAACTGTCAAGTGGACAGGACAGGGATTGAAGGGTGAAGAAAGGGCACAGAAGTTGTTCTTAAAGACACGAAATCTTCTATTTCCTGTCCCGGGTCTGTAGTTGTAGCTGCACGAAGAAAGAAAGCCGTACTCAGAACCGTGCTGCTAGGTGTTGGTTGATGGAAAGAGAGTACAGAGACAGTTTGCAGATGACACTGAAAGAGACAATCGTCTTTCCTGCGGCTCCTCTGTGGTTGACTGGTCCCCAGCCTTTGGCAGCTTTGCCCCATGGGATCTTTAGAGCCGTGAGCAGCCAGTGTGTTACAGTAGCTTGCGAATGCATACACTTAGGAGTTAAGAGTGTGGATCCAAATCCTCCTTTCTGTTACTGAGTAGGAAGAGACCATGACAACAAAGCTCTATGTTGCCAATGAGAGCTACTTCTTTGCTGATCTAAGGGTAAGTTTTCAAAGACTGGGAGAATATTTCCCCAGGTCTTGGTGGATTAGCTACAAATACAGTTTGGAATTTAGACAGCAGTATTTATATTTCTCCATCACTTAAAAAAAATTCCAGACTACAGCTCTGTAAACTGTAGTCTGGCTCCGTATCTGAGCCCCCTGCTTTTGTAAGTAAAGACCTCACACAGGTGTAAACCCAAAAAATAGTGTCCAGCCCCTTAGTGGATAAGATTTGCTAACCCAGAGCCTGTTTGTATTTTAGTAAGGAATTATCATCCATGTAAAGGGCTTAGAGTGAATTAACATGGCAGGTGTGAGGGGTAAGGGTGTCTTTAGAATTCTTATTCTCCCCCAGTGAGGGTTCCCTTCTCCAAGGCAAACCCAGTCCACCCTTGTAATTAATGTTCCTCATTTCTTCTGAAAAGCTCCCCTTTCCCTCTTGTTTTAGTTTCTCTTTCCTGTCCACTTAGAAGTGGGACCGGGGCACATGGCAGGAGTCTAGAACTGTCAGCTCCTGACTCCTGTGGACTTGGCCAGTCACTGAGCACATCTGGTGCCTCATCGGGGCCAGCTGTTCCGGGTTCCTGGTTGGCTCTGCTGTCTGGCACCATGGAGGGTGGGGGAGGGTGGAACACCAATGTGAAGATGTCCTGGTCCTTGGGAAACTGCATGTTGGAGAAAGGGTGAGGCGGGAGGCTGGGATTGGGGAGGAGGGAGGGAGGGAGAGGGAGAGGGGAGGGGAGAGGGGGGAGAGGGGGAGGGGAGGGAACGGGGAGGGGGAGGGGAGGGGAGGGGGGGAGAGAGAGAGAGAGAGAGAGAGAGAGAGAGAGGAGAGAGAGAGAGAGAGAGAGAAGCCCCTGGGTTCATGGGAGTCTTTGTCATGGAGCACAGAGTAAGAACTGCTGATTGAAAGGCAGAAGGAGGCAGTTGGGTCAGGCTATGAACAGGCGCTGTGGATGAATGAACCAGGCTGAGGTAAAAGTTTTTTTTTAAGATCCCCTATGTTTCTGCTGGACTCCAGTCTTGCATAAATAATAGGTTATTGCATGGAATGGACAGAATCCATGTTCTTCCCTGACGTGATATGACCAGGAAGGTGGCAGTTTGGATGGCAGAGTAACATAGTAGGGGGCCCAAATCACAGAGCAGGATGGGAGCCTCTTGAAAGGTCTGAGTTACATCTCCAGAAGGTGACTCTGGCTGCCACACTGGGGACCAGGTCAGAGGCTATTGGAATAGTCCAGAGGGAGGTAGCTAGGAAAGCACATTCTACATTTGCTACTGACGCAACAGATCCAGGCTGCTGGCCTCCGTATGCCATGGAGAAGCCCTGTTGTGTCACTCTCTCGAAAAAGAGATGGTAATATTTGAGAGCTGTCTCTAAGCCAACTGCAAATGATGGCCAGGGTCCTAGGGCTTTCTGATGTGATGTGCAGTCAGGCAAATAGTAGTAGGAGTGGCTGCAGGGAGACTGGGGGTGCTGTAGGTGTCAGGCGGGAATAACTAGGGGTGACTGACTGTCTAGCTGCTCCACTGGGGGAGAAGCTCTTGGCACATTATCTGGATAGCAAGAGAAGCCGTGGATAGCTGTGTGACTTCAGGAAAGTTGCTCAATGTCTCCCAGACTCTGTTTCCTCATCACTAATGACTAATAATCCCAACCATGGGGGGAATTTGTAAAGATTAAAGAATTTTAAATACATTAAAGCGTGTAGTGAAATGCAAAGCGATATGCAAATACAATGCAGGAACCGTGTCTGTGAGCCCTGGCTCCATTTACACAAGAGTGGATCGTCACAGTTTGCCTTGGGTTTTCCTTTCTGAACCTATGTCTGAGATCCCTAATCCTAACCACTGGGAAAGAGACTAGGGTTAGGAGAAGGGAGAAGGGCGAATGACCAGAGCACATTATTAACATGCTTGAACACATCTTAAAGACACCCATTACTTTGTACAGTGAATTAGGATAAAGAAAAAAAAAAAAAAAAGACAAAGTCAATATTTTAGAGAAAAAAAATTCCCAAACAGAAAATGTCTTCCACTATTTGCTTGAGAATTAAATTGAGCCATCGTCCCTGGACGGGGAACACAAGAGAGAACTTTCACTTCCCCAATCAATGATTGCTCTCTCCCTCAGGTTCCTTATCTGCCTCCTCCTTATCTCAGAAAAGCCTTTAGCCAGTTGCCAGGAGAGATCGCTGATCTTTCTCTTCTGCCTCCCACAATGCTGATAAAAAGCAGGAGGGGCACAAGGGATGGAAGTAATTCTGGTCCTGCCAGCCTCCGTCCAAGGAGCATTTTAGGCCCCCCTGCGGGGGTGGGGAGATCAGTAGGTCTGTGTGTTCCAGTCTTGACCTATCTCTTGACTCTGGGGGAAGTCAGGGAATTGGATTCAAGCTTTCCGGACCCTGTGGAGACCTGAAACTTTGCTTAGGTTACAGTCTGGTTATTTCTGCATGCAGCCACTAGATGGCAATATCATACTAACCCTAAACCAAGGTTTTGCTTTGGAAAAATGCCAAGTTTTATAAAACAAGCTACACACACAGGTGCGTTCTCTCTCTCTCTCTCTCTCTCTCTCTCTCTCTCTCTCTCTCTCTCTCTCTCTCTCTCTCTCTCCTCTAAAGTGCAAAAGAATGTCCAAGCAAAATTTCTGAACACTCCGAGTGAGTTGGTGATGCAGACATACAGACATGGCGCCTGCTTGAAGGAGGTGAGGACCGAGGTCTCCACTGAAGATGTCTTCAGTGGTTGCATACAGTGGTGGCAGGGAGACATGGGAACTGGTGTTCCGGAGCTGCAGAAGTAGTGGAGGTGTGCCCTAGATGAAAGGCTTGTGTGAGCCCTGCAGAACTCTGCCCCATGCCAAGGGCTGCCTGGCCTTGCAGAAGTTGGCCTTGCAGATGCATGCCCAGCGCTGACTGTTAAGACCGTCCTGGCAGAATCAAGCACCTCCTTTGCAGGCAAAGAATGTAGAGAGAGCGACAGGAGTCTTCTCGTATAGATGGGGAAACTGAGGTCAGAGCAAGGTAGCTCTCTGGATTCTGTCTTCCTGCCAAGTTCTTTGCATGTAAACATCTCAGTTGACTTTAAATGGTTTTTTTCCCAATGTCTCATGCCCTGTGATGAGTTAGTGCACCTTCCTAAGCTTCCCGGCCCTGGCTTGCCAAGCACCAGCATCGGTGCAAACCCGGGCATGCAGCAATGGTTGGGGTTCCAATAGCAGATGGATTTGTTCAAAGCCATCCAACAGCCGACTGATCCAGTCGAGGAGAAAAGCCATTTAAAATAATTGCTTATTAACTTGCCAAACAATCTCGCATCTCAGCATAGATGTTTTGCAGTTAATAATGATAATAACAAGCGCTTACTTAGTGCTTCTTGTGGACCCGTCTCCGTTTTAATCAGTTAATAATCCTTAAGTCACAGAATCCCAACAACACCATGAAGTAAGTCTTACTGCCTTTTTTGAGACAGGAACTGTCTATCTAGTCCAGGCTGTCCTGAAACACAGGAAAAATCCTCCCTGCCTCAGTTTCCCCAGTGCTTGGAGTACAGATATCTGCTGACACATCTGGTTCAATTATTACTGTATCTGCCTTACAGGTCCAATAGGGTAAATCAGGAAGGTAAATAACTCGCCTACAGTTACACAGCTGGAAGGCACAGAGCCAACATCACACCCCTGCTTTGCCTAACTTCAGAGTGGAACTTTGAGTATTCCTGCTGTGAAGTTGCTTGTGACACTTTCTTCCATTCGTAGGCTCTGACGGGGGAACTTGTCAGAGTTTCGGACCAGAGCCCCAGTCAGCGTCTTATCATTCTCCGGTTGTGACACGGTGGCCTAAGGGTGGTGAGCAGGCTCAGGGCTTGGAGACTTGGTGGCTTCCAAGTCACACCTACAGGCTGCTCAGAATGTGAACGTGTGGGATGAGAGTGCTTCTTGCAGACAGAGGCCAGCACCAGTAGACAAGACACTGTTGGGTCTGTGTCTGCTTGGGGCCAAGCACGGGTGGAACGGGTATCTCAGAGAACACGTGGACAATAGCACAAAGAGGTAGCCCATGCGTGTACAAAGGGCCTCCCTGTGCTGGGCTCTGAGTGTAACACTTCATGCGTCACTCTGCTACAAAGGGACTTAGCATGTAAAAGGACTGACTACCTCATCCCCATCTTGTGAGAGACAGTGTCTCAAATGCAGAAATGGATGCCATGGGTTAGAGGCATAACACGATGGAAGGGTTCTTGCTTGACATGTGCTAAGGTCTGGGGTCCCTTGGCACTAAAAGCAAAAACAGAAATGAGGAACGCAGAGGCCAGATTAGAAATGGGCTTCAAAAACCCAGGTTCCTGTTTTACCACAGGAGGCTATGAAGCTGAGGTACAGACACAGATGACTAGTCGCCAGCTACTGGTGCCGAAGTTACTGGTATGCAAGCGACACAGAGATTTCCAGTCTGACAGACTGGATTCCCAGATCTACACCTCCCTCTTTCAGCATATGACCCTTGGGCAAACTACCTAGTCTCAGTTTCCTCATATTTAAAAAAGGGAAAATTCAATATCTGCCCCAAGATTGCTGAGAGTATCAAATAGAAGAAGTAAACAATGTACCTGCTGGGCCACACTGCCTGGCTGTGGAGTCTAATAAAAGTAATGGGGATGATGAGGACGGTTGCTATTCAGACCCGCCCTGGAAGTCTTGTTATGCAAGCCCGACGACCTGAGTTCAATCCCCGGGACCCAAGTAAAGGTAGAAAAGTGTCCACAGAAATGTCCTCTGATCTCTACACTTGTGTCCTGGCAAATATACTCTTACTTTATCTGTGGATGAGCGATGAGCACACACACACACACACACACACACACACACACACACACACACACACACACACACGCGCGCGCGCGCGCGCGCGCAATAAAAAATAATTTTTTTTTAAGGGACAAGAAATAGAAGAGAATAAAAGAAGGAAAACTCCCTAAGGATCCTCTTTGCAAGAAGACAAACCGTGACTATAATAGGTTTGGAAAGCCCAGCATGGCTTCCTTGATGACATGCTAGCACTGGGATGGAAAAAAGCCACAGAGAGTCCTAGTGACTGCTGGATCCACCTGCGTGTTACTCAGTCCTCCTCCACGCACCTGCCACACAGTCGGCAGGTGGTTCCACCACGAGGACTTCTACGTGCGACAGCAACCCCGTAGAAGGGTCTGGAGTGTTCTTATTCTCCACATAAACTTTGGGCTGCCTGATCTTGATATAAACACCAATGAAAGTTGACAACTCATTTCCTTCCATTGTATTACACAAGGGACCCATCATTGTGGAGGATTGGGGGGAAAACAGGCTAAGCAAAATTACGAAGATAACTCAGCCTGAAACCAATTATCTTCATGTAATTACCATTAGAATGTGGGTCTGCACTTTGTCATTTCCTTTTATCAGAATGTTTTGTCTCTTGTGGAATGCCGCCATATTTTGTATGCCTCTACTTTCCTTCTTGGATAGTGATTTTTAGCTCTCCTCAGGGAATCTTTTCCAGAGTTGTGAAGAATTTGTCCACATTCTCTCTTAAAATGTGTGTGCTAAGAATCCGCCTCCTGGTTGATCTCCATGTATGGAAGAAGGAACAAGCTCTACTTCCCTTTCAAATGGATTCTCAGCGGCAACGAGCCATGCTTTCACCACCATTCCTCAGTTTCACCTTTTCTTGAAAACTCAGTTGCCCTCACGTGGGGGGATGTATCACTGGTTGCTGCTGTGGTCCAGCAGTCTGTCTGCGTGCTGTATATATCGGAAGAGCCTATGCTTTTCTGTGAGGTAACAATGAACCTCAACATTTTATGGATAAGCTGATTTTCCCCTTGGCAGGTCCGGGGAGACTATCATGGCACACGTCCTCTCCTAGGTGGAGTCAGCACTGTTGGGAGAGCTCTCCTTTCGGCCTCAGGCTGGAAATGGTCCATGGGCTTCATTGACTCACGGTGGAAACATCATCCATCATCCTTTCCTCTTACAGTTCATTTGTCATAACCAGCCAGGGAGCTCCACCCATCTGCAAAGGGCAGTGATGTGCTGGCTGCCATGTGCCTGGAAGGGGAGGATGCTATTGGAGAACATGAGTGACGACTGTCTCCATTTATCTATCCCCGAATGAAAATGACAGTCTTAATCACAACAGTTTAACAGCAGACTCCACAGCCGGTAGAGCAGGTCCTCCAGCTCTGCTTCTAGAAGGTCACGGCTTGTCTTGAATCATGGTAATTCTGTATGAATGTAAGAAAGTGGTCATGTGCTTTCAGTGTCTTGTTAGGAGGTGGGAGATAGATCTGTCTCAGTTGGTCAGATGCTCACCATATAAGCATTCAGGATCTGAACTCATATCTTCGGCACCCATGTAAAAATCTTGGCATGGTGGTCTTCTGGGCACTGGGGAGACAGAGACAGTGAGCTTCTGGGGACTTGCAGGCCAGCAAGTGTAGCCAGTTAGTGAGTTTCCAAGGTTTTGAGACAGAATGTCTCAAAAGAATATATACGTTTGAGTAACATTAGGCAGAATGAGTTGGCTGAGTCGGTTGTTATCTGTTTGGAAATACACATATGTAACAACAATTAAAGAAAAAGGGCCATGAACTTGAGAGACAGCAAGGAGAAAGTTTGGAGGGAGGAAATGGAAGGCCGAAATGATATTATACTCTAATTTCAATAAAATAAAATAAAGGAAAAGAAAAGAAGTAAAAATATAAAATAAAGATTTAGAGCAGATACAGAGACCCACAGACAAACATTAGGTGGAGCTCAGGGGAAATCCATGGGAGAAGGGGAGAAAGGATTGTAGGAGCCGGAGGGGGTCGAGGACACCACGAGAAAACGAGAACATGGCTCATAGAAATAACTGGGCAAGGCTCACAGGGGCTCACAGACACTGAAACAACAACCACAGCACCTGCATGGGTCTGTGTAGGTCATGGTTGCATAGCTCAGTGTTCTTGTGGGACTCCTAACAGTGGGAGCCGGTGTTTCTGACTCTTGTCAGTTCTGGGGACCTTTTCTTCCTACGGGGTTGCCTCAGCCAGCCTTGATCTGAGGGTTGTGCCTGATCTTATTGCAACTTGTTATGCATGTTAGGTTGATGTCCCTGGCAGGCTTGCTTCTTTCTGAAGGTAACCAGAGGAGTGGTTTGGGGAAAAGTGGAGGAGGGGAGCTGGGAGGAGTAGAGGGAGGGGAAACTGTGATTAGGATGTGTTGTATGAGAGAATAAACTAAAAAAATACACGCATAAAAATAATTATATAATAAGGCAGAAAGTGATCAAGGAAGACACCCAGCATTAACCTGTGGCCTCCACACTCAGGGACACATACTATGGAGACACACATGTCATGTCTGAGCTCTTGTTGGATACATAGCTTCACTGAGAAAGAGAATTAACATTTAAAATAGGGAGTGTTTAAAGCAATAGCATGATTTTTCTTTTGACCCTGGTCCTTTTCACTTCCTCTTGAGAATGCACAGTGTTTTGTACAGGGGCCTTGTACACAGCTTGTTAAAAACTTCCCTTCTTTTTTTTAATATTACAAATGTTTTTTTTTCTTTATAAATGTTTGTGATTGGTATATAAGCATCTGTTCATCTTTCTTTACTGGCTTTGCACCCAGAAACATTGTGAAAAACATTTTTTACTTATTTAGTGTGCATGTGCGTGTGTGCATGCGTGTGGGATTCATGTCTGGAGGTCAGAGAACAGCTTGTAAGAATTGGTTCTTTCTTTACACCATGCAGGTTCTGGCGATTGAATTCCATTTATCGAGGCTTTGCAGCAAATCCCCTTACCTGTGGATCCATCCTGCCTGCCCTCGGGAAACTTTTGGACCATAAAAATTGTCTACGGCTTTCCATGGATTTTGATGGGAGTAAGAGTATGACCCCTCCATCCAACCAACACTGCTACACCCACAGGCCTAACCCCAGACCTGTGGCTCAACACTGGGCCTTGCTAAAGAGCCCTCTTTACCTGATAAATGTAGCTCTCACCACTCATCAAAGAAACTTCCCTTTTCGGCAGACAGAAACCAGCACAGAAAACCAGCTGTGGTTCTCTGTGGTCAGAAAACAGAAAACAAATGGCGGTATGGTGGCCAGCCTCAGTGGATGCGTCTTCAACAAAACTCCCACATCCAAGGCTCAGGGACCGTCATGGGAGATAGGGCAGAAAGACTTTAAGAACCAGAGCACCAGGATGTCTGCTGTGAGATTGCGTCTCTTAAAAATAACAGGAAGGCTTTACCTGTGATACCTCAACAATATGGCTGCCTAAAGAAGACCCCAGCAATGACAGCGTGAATAGGCATGCTAGCATGGAAGGGGGGATCTCACAGGGCTGCACCCCTGAACAAGAGACTCTAGATAACTAACAACTGCCAAGAGAGGGAGAATTAGTCTTTCCCAGGGTGAGCCCCGATTATGGTTGTTCAATACTAAATGGTCAACCCTGAAATCATATGCATACAAGCAAGAGTAAATGGACTCAGCCGATTACATTCATGTACTTATGTATATGTGTGCCATATGTATATGTGTATATGATGTGTCTGTATGTGTATGCCATGTGTATATGTGTATATGATGTGTCTGTATATGTATGCCATATGTATATGTGTATATGATGTGTATGTATATATATATGCCATAATAATAATCAGAGTAAAGGAGGTGATGAATTTGAGAGAAAGCAGGGGAGAAAAGGGAGGACTTGGAGGGACAGGAAACAGCTAAAGTAGCTGGAGGGAGGGAAGGGAGGAGGGAAATGAGGTAATTATGCTTGGAACATTTTTAAATTATTGAGGAAAAAGAATATAATCCACAAATAAAAACAATTCTTACATCTGTCTTTTTTCTTTCTTTTCTTATGCATGTGTATGTGGAGGTATGGGTGTGGTGTACACACACGTGTGTGCAGGCGGGAACACCACTGCACATGTGGGGACCACAGGAAGACTTTGTGTGGCCTGTCTATTACTCTCTTCCTTAGTTCATGGAGACGTGGTCTTGCAAGGAACCTCATCTAGGCTGGCGGCCTGCTAGCCAGGCAATCTTTCTGTCTCCTTTTTTTTTCTAACATAGGACCTCAAACTCAGGTCCTCATGTTTGTACAGCATGCCATGTAAGCATGCTTACACTCCATGTAAGCATGGAGTCATCTCCCCAGCCTGCCTTATGTCTTTATTGTCCTTGTCTAACCCTGTAGATGCTGTTGAAGAGACTGGCAAGAACCAGCCCCCTTCCATTTGCAGCGTCAGAGGGAACATCTTCAAAGTTCCTCCTTCGAACACATTGTTAAGGATTTTACTGTGGGCAGTGAAGAGCAGATTATTAATGTGCCTTATTTTTCCTAATTTCCAAGAGTTTTGCATAATGAACACATGTTGATTTTTGGCAAGTGTTATTTTTCTCCGCAGTACTGAGCTGGGTACTTACACTCCTAGACTCACAATGGGCTGTTCCCTGATAAACCCCTTGTAAGTGGGAAACAGCAGGAGTCTAAAATGTGTTTGATACACAGAATGGCTGAGCACTGCGGGTCAGGAGCCTAGTATCCTGGGGTTGTCAGCTGCTCCCTGGTGATCCTGGGGTGACTCGGGGCTGCTGCCCAGGGTCTTCAGTGTTTCGCTGCATACTGCTAACTGGGGGGAGAGGTCACAATTCAAAGTTAGGAGTTCAGTTTTTGCTAAGTGTGTAACATCACACCATCAAACAGTTGAAAAGTCATGGGTCCGGTTATGTGTGTTTTGTTGCTGTTGATCTGTTAAGTGGAATCTGACACTGTTTTCCAGTCAGGCCATGTATAGCATCGTGCAGCCTAGCATTCTGGACCAAGTCAGGCTTGCACACTGTGGATTTCTCCTTTACATATTGCTAGAGCTGGTCTATAAATACCTCGCTTAGCTGTTTACGTCTATGCTTACACGTAAAAGTGTCCTGAGATTTTTTTTCACCTCATCCTACTCTTTACTGGATTGTAGCATTGCCATTCTAATTTCACAAAATGAAGAAGGGCGTATACCCACTTTTCCTATTTTCTGGAAAAGTTTGTACAAGGTTGACATCAAATCCTTAAACGTTTAAGAATATCTGGTTGAACTTAATATTTGGGGAAAAGTTTATTTTAAATTTCAGATTTTCCAGGGTTTTCTGTTTTCTTGTGCTAATCTTGATTCGTAACATTTCCTTGGGGTTTCTATTCATCTGCGTTTTGAAGTTTATTGGCCGCCCTTTGCAATGCCCTCACCACGTTCTGCAAATGTCTCCAACAAGTGTAATGTTGCCACGCTTCCTCTGCCGGTGCTAAAGCGGGCTCTTTCCCCCTTCTGTTCTGTTTTGTCTGGACAGGTTTATTGTTTTTATTAGCTATTTTATTATATTTATTTATTAATTTATGAGGGGCACAGCAGGCACACATGGAGGTCCGAGCACAGCTTTTAGGATTTGGCTCTCTCCTTCAACCATGCGGGTCCAGGGGATTGAACTGAGGTACTGGGAGTTGGCCACAAGCACCTAGACTCATTTCCGCGGCCCCTTTCTCAGTCATTTTAAAGAACCAAGTTCTGACTTTGTAAATCTTGTCTATCGTCTCTTTTTTTCTTTCAGCATTGCTAACATTCTTTTAGGGGAAGAACCCAGCAATGTCTATCCCTCCTCTGAAGGCCCTGAAGTAGTTCATCCTGGGGGAAGCACAGAGTTTATTAGACTGCCTTACAGAGAATGGGCAAGCACGTAAGGCAGGGGCAGGGATGGCCTTGAAGCAGCCTCTGGGAGGTCTGCATCCAGAATGATTCCCCCATGGCCATGTAGTTGGCACGCCGCCTCTCAGCAAGTCCGTTCTTGGCTACAGGATTCTAGCCCCTCCCTGAGGCCATATACAATCAGGGCAGAACTGTATACAACTGGTTGAGAGGAGTGACTGGGTACGTGGGTGAGGGCCCATGACCCTCTCCACCCTCCTTCCGTGAAGGAGTGTCAACAGTCAGCAAGCATTTGCAAGCACACACGGCTGAGTTCATGAAGGTGGTGGCAGTTTGCCTCGGAGGACAGTCCTGTATGACATTTCTTTTTCTTGAGTTTGGTCCACATCGGGACAAGACTGCTTTGCTGTTGTTCTTCTAAGCTCTTCTAGAACTCCTATAAAGACGTTGTGTCCCTTCTGTGTCCTTCTCATCTTTGTATTTTCTGTCATCCTGTCTCTTTGTTCTAGTGGCTTCAATTCCCCAGTTACCTCCCTCCTTGCTTTGAGTTTGTCTTTAAACCTACCTGTTGAGTATTTAATTCTGGCTATCAGGCTTTAAATGTTAGGATTCTAGGATTGTTGTTCCCATTGTTCTGCCCCAGGACCTCTCACATGCTGGCCCAGGACCTCTCACATGCTGGCCCAGGACCTCTCACATGCTGGCCCAGGACCTCTCATATGCTGGCCCAGGACCTCTCACATGCTGGCCCAGGACCTCTCACATGCTGGCCCAGGACCTCTCACATGCTGGCCCAGGACCTCTCACATGCTGGCCCAGGACCTCTCAGTGCTGGCCCAGGACCTCTCACATGCTGGCCCAGGACCTCTCAGTGCTGGCCCAGGACCTCTCACATGCTGGCCCAGGACCTCTTACATGCTGGCCCAGGACCTCTTACATGCTGGCCCAGGACCTCTCACATGCTGGCCCAGGACCTCTCACATGCTGGCCCAGGACCTCTCACATGCTGGCCCAGGACCTCTCCGTGCTGGCCCAGGACCTCTCACATGCTGGCCCAGGACCTCTCAGTGCTGGCCCAGGACCTCTCACATGCTGGCCCAGGACCTCTCACATGCTGGCCCCTGCTCTGGATCTGGGACTTCTGTCTGACTCCTTTAATTTACAGTTGTTTTCTCTCATGACTCATTGCTTTCTTGAACTTTGTGATGGTCTGGTCTCATAAATGGCTATAAGGGACAGCGTGACTTTTGTAATACCCACATTTCTTTTATGACATTTGTTATTCTTATTTAGATATTTTTCTACTTTGCTGGACCTGCAGTCCAAGATTCATCAAGAAGATTCTCTGCCTTTTGTATTTGGCGAAGTTCTACCCTGAAGATGAAAATATGAGCAATGGATTTTAGTTCTATCTCCTTTCCCCTCCCTTCTTCCCTCTTTTCCTCCCCCCCCTCTGTCCCTCTCTCTCCCTCACTTTTTTTTTGAGACAGCATTTCACTATGTAGCCATAGTTGCCTTGAACTCACTCTATAGCCCAGGCTGTCTCCACTAACACAGATCCACCTGCCTTTGCTGGGATTAACCTGCATCACCACACATCTTTACCTTTTGTCTCCCGAGTTTTAAGCTGTCTAGGCCTCCATACTGTTCCCTAAAATAGAAGATGGCTAGACTCTTGGGAGGAGGGGGCTTTGCGCTCCGTGCTCGCCCTGTCCAGAGCCATCCCTCCCAACAGGCGCTCATCGGCTTTCATCGCCCATCTCCAGTTCTCTGAGCGCTGCATAGCACAGTGGTCCCTTCACCTCTGCCACTCCCTTCTTTATCTCACTTTGTGACACTTGCCACTAAATGGCAGAATATTGCCAGATGCTTCTATTGGATTATTATCTGTCTTTATTGCTAGTTTATAACCTCCTCTTAGAGGGCAGCTCTTTTCTTACCAGAAAGTAGTCCTCTGTGTTTTGGTCAGTTCCTAGAACACAACAGTCACCCAAGAAAGATCTAGGTTTTATGATAGTTGCTTTATATAAAATTACCTTTTCCTTCAGACTAGACTGTTGTCTTCCTGTTGCTAGTGAGCGAAGCTGAGACCCAGAGAGATTAATACGCCAAAGGCAGCCCAAGAATGATTGAGGTGGGATTTGAACTCAAGGCACTCTTGCAGCTATCCAGTCTGTCCTTGCATACATAACAAATGCCCATTGTAACATGCACATAAAATTAGGAAAGGCACATTGGGGTGGCCAACAACTTTGGGAAAGAAAAGAGAACCATGAAACTGTGAGCTCAGGCACTTTCCTGTGATCCGCAGCCCTCCTCTAACCCCCTTGCACGGTCAGCCCCATCTGAGAGTCTCCACCTGGCTCCTGCCTCAGCCAGTCTGTTTCTGGTCCTTTGTTTGCTTGGTGGATCCAAACATCAGTGTCAGCAGAATGAAGACGACCAGATATGTGAAGCAATGCACAAGATAAACAGAGAAGGCAGCTCTCGGGTGACGCAAGACCACACAGATGTCAGGCACTGTGTGCTTGCACACCCGCCCATCCGTGTTATTCGATTTTTACACATTTCTGATAAGCCTGGCAGATGGACTGCCTCCCTCGGGGCCTCTCAGAGAAGCAATGCAGGCTTGTGCTGCTTTAGGTTTTCTGACTGGCTTCTCAGGAGCAAAAGCAGAAGCTTCTGAAGCAAATGCAGGGGCCAAAGGCATCCAAGGGCACCCAAGAAAGACCAGGGACCATCCTGAGGTCTTTGTGTGCCAGGATTCCCATTCTGTCACCTACTGGTTTGGGGGAGGGGCTAGGGTACTATTTCCTGACCTCTGAAGCTTTAAGCATGCTTCATTTAAGAACAAGCAGAAGGAAAACAGAGACCTCTGAGGAGCCTGGGGGGACTCCCCCCACACAGCCTCCTCACGTCCCTGTGATTACTTGGCGATAAAGAGGGCTTCCTTTTGGATGGGATGTACTGAGAGGAGGCCAACTCTGGCGAGAAGTAGAAAGTGCGACCTTGGTTAGAAGCTGGATCATAGCTGGATGACTGAACAATGGTAATTTAGTTAGTGTCAGATTTCTCCTCTCTTGAATGGCCGGGGAGAGCACATGTAGCCATGTACCAGCAGGACAAGCAAGCACACCGTGAGATGCTAGTCAATCAGTAATACTTCTTACTGGGTGTGGGAAGCAGATGGTCTGTGTCTTTTACCTCAGCTCTTTAATCTGTGGGTCCTGGTGCCATATAAAGTTGTGTAATTGAATGCGAAGGTCATGAAAAATTTCTAACAGTAATGGTTTGTGAATACACAGTGACTGAAATCTAATTCAGCATTCAATGTGTCACAAAACTGAGGTGTTCCTAGCAGTGCTGGCCTGTGTAGCATCTGGTGACTCCACTGTCACCTTGCTTGCAAACACAAAGTATTTTCCCAAAAATAATGTTTTTATTAATTATTTGAGCTTGGTACAGTGCACCCCATCATAGTCATTTTCCTTTCTTCCCAGCTCCTCCCTCCCACCCTCCCTAACTCCCACCCCAGGTCCTCCCTCCCCCCTCACTAGCTCCCACCTCCCACTGATGCTGCCTGACATGCCTCATTTCAGAATTGAGACCATTATCTGTTATGAATTTTAGTGTTCTCATTGTACATGGATTTTTATAGAGATATAATGATTTTGATCAGGAAAAACAAAGACTAATTTTTTTCCCTAGTCATCACTCTCCTTGTACAGCTTGTCTTTGGATTGTATAAGAATACTGAGCTCAAAAATGTCTGTTTGATATGCCTTCTTTCATTTCATTAAAAGAAAAAAGTCACTGGCTCGTGATTAAGATAGAATGTCCATAAGTTTCTGATGTGGCCCTGAACATTCATTTGCCCTTTTGTAGCATGATTTTATGTGAAGCAGCAGTCTTGACACTGATGATTATAAAACAAACAAACAAACAAAAGATCAATTCAGAGAACTGTTAAAGATGCTTTATGTCCTGCAAAGTCAAATATTCAGCTTCATATTAAATTTTATAAAGCAAGAATGGCCATCTCATTAGGACGCAGATTTGCATTAATCTTCAGTAATGGTAGTTACATCCATACCAAAATGTTTTTAAACAATACATTTCTTTGTGATTTCTTTGTGATCAGTCACTTTTGTTTCGTTCACATATTTTTATATACCTATATATCAATTGAGCCATAAGGGGAAAACATTTAAGAAGCCATATACTGTGTGACAGGGTACAAACCTTATTTCTTTTCTTTGTTCTTCTGTGAATGTGGATAACTGCTTTCTGTCTTATGGAAAGGAAGACATGAAAATCTGTTCTTAGAAGAACCACCCAGTCCATTCATTAAAAGTTCATCTTTCCAAGTCCTGTTTCCAAGATTTTCCATTTCAGAAGATGCCCAGAGATTTGTGGGTACTTCCCCCAAGAACATCCTTGCAGTAAACATTTGTGTCTGCTGTTCACAGATTTATATACTGCAATCCTAACTGCCAATGTGATAATGCTAATTAGGAAATGGGACCTTTGGGAGGCAATTAGGTCATAAGGGTGGAACCTTAATGAGTGGAATTAGCGTCCTTATACAAGAATCCCTATGGAGCTCCCTCACCCCTTCCACTCTGTGGCGATGTCATGAGAAGATGGTGGCCATCTATGAATGAAGAAGTGGGTCCTCTCCAGACATATAATTTGCTAGCACTGTATCTCACTTCATGACTTCCAGATCCATAAGAAATAAATTTCTATTTTTCATAAGCTTCACCTATACTTTCTCCTTACAGAAGCCCAGATGAATGAAGGTGCACAATATACCCCTTTCCTGCCCTCTCAGGTAATTCTGACTTAGAGAAACTCTGCTCTGGGATTTGTGGAAGGCTCACAATGCCTGGTTGCCTCAAATGCAAAATGTTCTTGTAAAGAACAAAAATAGAAATGCAGACTCCCTCAACCTCCTTTGGATGTTCAATTTGCATGGTTATAGCACCTTTTCATCAAGGGCAAATGAGACCCAAATGAATTTTTTACTCTGAACCAGAAAGAATATCTTTTGGTGGTAAGGCCTGGGGCAAGAGAGAAGAGCCAGGGAGCCATAGGGAAATTCACGCCAGCCACAAGACACCTGGCCTTTGGCTTCTGTTCCATAGTCATGCAACCCTGGAATATCATTTAGACTCTCCAGATCTGTTATTTTCTGAAAAATGTCTTGCTTTGTCTGTGTCTCAGGGCTACCATGCTTACACAAAATGAACAGTCTTCCTAAAGGGCACACTTCTTGATGATTAGGATGGACAACAGAGTTGAAAGTTATTGAGTAGACCAGAAAGGAAAGGCCAGCCACCTCCTGTATCAGTTGGAACCTAGCTGAGAGAGTAGAATACAGAGAATTCACGTGATTTCGACAGAGGAAATTTAAGCAGGAATGAATGGTGCCAACACTGGAGGAGCTCCAAAAAGCCAAATTATTGAGGAGGTATCACAGAGTTAGCAACAGTAGAGAGCCAACAGTATTTGCAGGCTCATAAGAAAAGACAGTAGAACTGTTACTAATGTTCCTGATGGACAGTTGTGGAAGAAGCTTGAGCCCTGAAGGGAAAGTAAGGGCTGCTGGAGGCATATTTAGGGACAAGAAAGAGCAGAGAAGTTCCTGGGTTTCTTACTTCCTCTCAGTCTCCTACTGGGGCTCCAACTGGTGGTCCCATAGAAAGTATCACGTCTACAGGCCATCATCTTTTCACAGACAATGTGGCTGTCAAACAGAGGCTGGCTCTATTTTTCTTTCCATTTTTCACTTCCTTGCAAGGGTGGTTCAAAAACAAAACAAAACAAAACAAAAACAAAAACAACCCTACTATACTACATCCCTATACAGAAGTCACTAACACTGCTTTGTTTAGAGCTCTATTGATTGTCACTTCCAGCTCCTTCAGTTCCTAGGTTGCCACATGTACTGTTACACTTAGAGATCATTTCACAACCGGAGAGAGATAATGGGATTCTAATGTCATGAGTAAGTCAATACATACCTGATAGAAGTCTTAGCTATGGAGCCCATAATTATTAATTAATTATTTAGCTGCTGTATTTGCCCAGGTGAGGCTTAAGCAAAACTTGGCTAATTTTCCTACACATACTCCTTTGCCTCTGTAGACAAAGAAAAAAATAGGATAGACTAAGGGTTAAGATTAAAAAAAAAATCGATTTGGTGCCATTTCTTTTCTTAGGAATCTTGGTCTTTGTGGAGACGGTGACCCAGACCTCTGCCATCGAGCCCATAGCTATTCTGTTTGTTTGATTTTTAGACTCAGTACTAAGTGTTAGGTACAAGATGAAGTTTGGTGCCTGCGATGGTTGATATTGCCATCTAGGAGACTCCTGTGAAGGATTGTGTACATGAGGTCAGCCTCTAGGCAGATTTGTGAGGGATTATCTGAGGGTGGGAAGGCCCACCTTGAATATAACGGGTACCATTCCCTGGGCTAATGTCCTAGACTGTATAGAAAGGAGACCACCTGCCTCGTGGGTCTTCCATACCTGGATGGACTTCCCTTTGACGGTGACCCAAAATAAAACCTTTTTCTCCCATAAATTGCTTTTCACAGGGTATTTTATCATATCAACAGGGAAAGAAACTAATGCCTCTGTTGGGTTTAAGTCAAATTCCAATAACAAAGGCCTAGGAGCGGGCATGCATCCAAGAAGAGGATCAGGTATGTGTGATTTGGACTTTTTTGGTCTTAGATCTACTTCCTATCTGCTCTCTCCATGGTAAACACCCTGAGACATTGTCATCAGAGAATCAGAGGGTAGTCTTGGCTATCACCTCCTAAATCAGATTGGCTAATGGGCTTCTGTTCTCTCCTTTTGGGTTTGTTTGGTGCTTGATCTTACAGTTCAGAGCTCTCTATCTAGTAAGTGGTGAGTAACCAGGGAGCATTTGAGACTTACCTAGTTTCATAACTCAGCGTGCAATCTGAGGTCAGAATGGATGGTCAGATCTGTGTGTGACTCAAAGACCGTAGGCTCTGGTATCTGACATTTGAGTGCTCAATGAAAGGGCTTAATTCGTTACCTGGACACCTTCTCAGACTCTCTCAAGCTGGGTCCAGGAATTCTGCTTCCTGTTTTCTCATAAACACAGTCTCATGGAAACTTATTAAATGAAAAATGTGTGCAAATAGTGTTACCATGTCCATCCTCTTATAGAGGTCTATTTAAGTTGTTTCTAGGTGTTCACTTTCTGAACCGTGAAGTGATGACTACCTCTCTACCATCACACTATGAGTTTTGGATGAAGTTTCCCAGGGTTTTCATCTGTTAGCAGATTCTCAGGGACACACTCATCATCCTTATTACGAGATAGTAATAAATCACTCTCTAAATTGTTTATAGGAATCTGGTCTTCTGAACCATCAGAGAGTTAGAACATCCTTTTCAACACATCTTGGTGGGGCTAGAGAGATGGCTCAGGGGTTAAGAGCACCAGCTGCTCTTCCAGAGGTCGTGAGTTCAATTCCTAGCAACCACATGGTGGCTCACAATCAACACATCTTGGCTAAAGATGGTTCATTATCATCAAGTTTTATAATTTTGACAGTTGGAAGGAATCACGTAGCCTCCCTTGCATCAGCTTGCATTCTCTGATTATCAGTGAGGTTAAGTATCTCTTTAAAGTTGTTTAATGATTCTCCTTCTTTTTTCTTCTTCTTCTGAGACAGAGTCTCATCTATCCCTGGCTAGCCTTAAACTTGATACACAGGTAGAAATGACCTTGAACCTCAGGTCCTTTCACTTCTACCTCCTTGAATGCTAAGATTACAGGTGTGTACCATCAAGCTTGGCTTAGTATGCTCACTATTAAAATCTCTTTAAAAATGCATTTTTGAAGCCATGCCCTCACATTGTAAGAATATATTTTTCTTTTTACATGGAGCTTAATTAATTAAGCAATTTTCATTTGAATAATAAAAAAGTAAGTTTCTTAACATTTGTTCTTTATTCGTTTGGCCATCCCTCAAATGGCTGCTCAGCCTTGAAAGGTACAAGGTACTTTGCAAGCCAGAAGTGCAGGTATCAGAAAAGTCCTGCTTTAACCCTGGAGATAGCCAATCACATCTAGAGGTCAGGGTCATTCATCCAATTGAATTGTCTTCCTATTGTGGATTCCAAAACTGATCTGCTTGCTTTTTTTTTTTTTTTTTAATATCATGTGTATTGTTTTTTGTCTGCATGTATGCCTGGTACTTGCGAAGATTAGTATTGGACCCTGAGGACTGGAGTGGCAGATGGTTATGAGCCGCCATGTGGGTGCTGGGAATTGAACCTGGGTCCTCTGAAAGAGCAGGAAGTACTCTTAACCACTGAGCCATCTCTCCCAAGCTTGCTTTTTCTACATATCTGCCATCTGCCTTCTTTCCCAGGTTCTTGGGACCTGGAGAACAGCAATTCGTGATCAGAATCTTTACTTAACCTCCAGCCCTGAGCTCTCCCAGGAGTTACTGGTATCTGCCATTGGAAGCATAAATGTGGGGAAGGCAGAGAGGGATACAAAGCCAACTGACAATGCCTCCATCAATGACAAGTGAAATGGAGGACCTGGGAAGAGCTGGCCCATTCTCCCCAAGCTGTCTTCACTGATGTATTGGCCACACTTCTGAAGTGAATCACTTCCCACCTCACCCATCTTCTCGCTCAATTTTCTGATCTAGTGCTTATGCTTATCTTAACAAAATAACCTTCCTTTTCCTCCAACCAGCCCTGAAAAAGAGCGTCACTTCCAGTTAAAGGAAATACCAGGTGAGGTCAATCTCTCCTTTCCCCTCCTCCCCTCCTCTCCCTCTCTTCCTCTCTCTTCCTCTCTCTTCCTCTTCTCTTTGCTCTCTCTCTTCTTCACTGACACCACCCACCCTTGCTGGGGATGGAAGCCAGGGCCTCTTTATGGTAATGTATTCTCCCACTGAGGGCATAGCCCTCAGTTCTAGATGGCTGTGGGTGGAAATTGTTTCTTCCTTATCCAGTTTTGATGTGCTCTTAGGGGCAGGCAGTGCAGTTTCCATTGTCCCTTGTCCACTCTCACCCATCATTATTCCAGGGCTCGATTTCCCTTGATCCTAGAACAGTGGTGGAAAAACCAGTGGCGGAGACAGAACCTAGAACCATGAGTGATAGGATGAGCCCTAGCTCCTTCTGGGAATGAAAGGGAGTTTCTGCTTCCCAGGACAGGCACTGGGCAAGAAGATAGAGTTCAGTGGTAAGAGCCAGTCTGTGGCCAGTTATTTACCCCGCAGAGACCCACTCACACTAATGGGTCTTTAATAATATTTTGATTAGCATACATTAATCATACACAATGGGTTTCATTATGATGTTTTCATGTGTGCAATATATTTTGGAT
This sequence comes from Rattus rattus, assembly GCF_011064425.1. Classification (NCBI taxonomy): domain Eukaryota; kingdom Metazoa; phylum Chordata; class Mammalia; order Rodentia; family Muridae; genus Rattus; species Rattus rattus. Next base: position 81,163,089 of record NC_046158.1, on the reverse strand, counting down.
CTATTAATCCTCTATTACCCTCTCTTATATCCCTCCCACTCCTCCTGATCCCCTTCCTCATATCAATTAGTCCCCTTATGTGTTCATGTTGGGGTGTGTGTGTGTGTGTGTGTGTGTGTGTGTGTGTGTGTGTCTCCCATTAGGGTGGTTTCAGCAGTATGAATGAGGAATTACATATGAACATTTTACCAATGGTTATATCACTGCAAAATGGTGTCTCTCTTCACAAGCAACCATGACATTTCTATAGATCCTTGGGGAAGGGTTGTTTAAGTCCCTCCCTGTAGTGACCATTAACTGTCTATAAATTCTCAGAATCTGTGAACCCCTCCCTGTCCCTGACAGAATGCTGAGGCTTGAGCTTGTGCAGGGTGATCACAGGTGCTGAGCTCAAGACTGCAACGGCTGTGTCATGACCAGAGGTCAGCATTCCGAAGCACCCTTTGCTTTCCTGTGGTTCTTACCACTCCTTCCAGGCTCTGGAAAGGGTCAGGCATATGTCACACTTATGGTTGAGTATTCAACAGTCACTTATTCATATCACTTTGACCATCATATTCAAAAGCAGCTTAGGGAGGAAGAGTTTATTTCAGCTTATAGCAGAGGTTCTCAACCTCTCTAATGCTGCAACCTTTTAATACAGTTCCTTATGTTGTGGTGACCCTCACCCATAAAATAATTTTCATTGATACTTCATAACTGTAATTTTGCTACTGTTATGAATCATAATGTAAATATCTGTGTTTTCCCAGGATCTTAGGTGACCTCTGTGAAACTGTCATTTGACACCCGCCCTGCATAGGGTTGAGACCTCCAGGTTAAGAACCACTGGCTTATAGATTATAGATTAGAGTCTTTCATCCAGGAAAGCCAGAGCAGGTTGTAGCATGAACATAGAGGCAGGAACTGAAGCAGAGGCCTCAGAGAGACATTGCTTACAGACTAGCTCAGTTCAGTTACCGTTCTTATACAGGCTAGGCTCACAGGCTTAGGGGATGATACCACCCACAGTGAGCTGGGTTCTCCTACTTCAATTAGCAATCCAGCAACCAGTGCCCCATAGCCATGCCCACAGGCTAATCCGAAGGAAACAATTCTTAAACGGAGGCCCCCTCTTTCCAGGTGTGTCATATTCACAATGAAGATTAGTCCTCACAGGGAGGTAGCCCACGCCGGGCTCTAGGATTTTCATTAAATAATTTGTGACTTCTGGGAGCAGTTTTACTCACCTATATAGAGCATTCCTATTCAAACACATTCTTTAAAAATGTGGAGGGTTTTTTTTGAATATTTATTTGTGCATGGGTGGGTATTACACAGGCACACATACTGGTATTCGAGGAGGCCAGATGAAGGTGTTGGATCCCAGGGAACTGGAGATGCAAGTAGTTGTGAGATGCCTGATGTGATGCTTGGAAACACACCCTGGTCCTCCACAAGAGCAGCAAGTGCTCACTGCTGAGCCCCTCTTTAAACGGTTCAGAATTAGCTCATCGTGCATCAGGTTTTCTTACCGTGTCTTCATACCGGCTCGGTTTTGGCTAACCCTTTCCCCTCATTCTCTCCTCTACTCCATCTCCAGCCTTCAACCTTCCCACCACCACAGGGGCCTTTGTCGTAAGACATTATTTAGCCGAGTTAAGGTTCTTTTTGGTCAACTGTCTAAGTCAGTCATGACAAATATTTACTGGGGTTCTCTTAAGTGCGGGATTCTGTGCTGTGCTCTGTGTGTGTGTGTGTGTGTGTGTGTGTGTGTGTGTGTGTGTCAGACTAACACAGAGAAAAGGTCCTGCTCGACCCTGCTGTCACGTAGCAGGATTTTAAAGGAATAAGATAAACAAGTAAACCTTGTTCTCTCTGTACACAGACGTGCACCGAACAGCTTACGCCGGAGTTGGAGGAGCAGTCATTAAAGGAGAGAGGGGGGGTGAGGGAAGGGGGGAAGGGGAGAGAGACGGTGAGGGAGAGAGGGAGAGGGACCACAGATAGCAGCCGCCCAAATGAAGTACTGAGTTTAGGGATGGAAAGTTCCAGACTAACAATTTTGCTTCTACTTGAAATTGTATCCAGAGATGACAGACTAGGTCAAACACGGACCACGATCCATTCCACCCAGTAGAGGCACAGCGTCTTCCTTCTATTTGACTTCTTTCTCCTTTCCTGCCCTCATCCAAACTTGTAGTCCAGTGGATTCCACCTCTGCCTCCTTTGTCAGCATTATTTGGAGCATGGCTTGGCAAACATTTGCAGGAAAGGGGCTGGAGGGAAATATTCTCAACTTCCCAGACTAGACAACACCTGTCCAGAGCCCTGCTACTGTGGGATAAAGTGGCCAGAGGACACACAATCGCATGCTGTTTGTGTCTGCATAATTTTAGGTATGAATGCTGGAATTTGGATTTCATATTTACTAAAATTATTCTTTTGATTTTTTTCAATCACTTAAAATATAAAATATATTTTAAGCTCATTAGTTGTAAAAAAAAGTTAGACAACAGCTTATATTTGGGCAAATGACTGTAGTTTGTGGATCTCTGATTTAGAACTATAGTTTTTATTGCAATGAACCCTTTTGAGCCTGCAAGGAAGCTTGCCCATTGATTCATTCATTAATCCTCAAAGTGTATTTAGGTTTCCTGAGCTCCAGGGGTTCTAGCAGTCTTGGTAGCTACAGCTATGACCATCACAAAGCCCTGTCCTCAGGGAGCCTGAACTTTGGACATTAAATTGCCAAGCAAAGGGAGTCCTATTATTTTAAGTGCACAAACAGGCACTACAGGGAGTGGAGCTGGGGAACAGGAACAAGTGCTGCCTCACCAGCCTGGGAAAGCTTGAGGGTGATGCATGGGAGTGTGAATGCCTGACACATGATGGGGTGACCTCCAGTAAAGGGGAGACAGATGAGAGAACAGCCAGGGTGAAGACCCTGAGCTGAAAAGGATCCAAGTCCGGGCTGAAGAGAGGGTAACAGAGGCTCTCCATCCTGATCAGGCCTTGTCTTCTTTACTGAAAGCAAGAGAACAGACAGGAGGAAAGCAAAAGCCTTTCTGAGAAAATGAGCTTCCTTGGCTCTTTTTTGCGGCTCACTGGGGTGGACCTTGCTACCAAGTGGCTGCTCCCCGTCTTCAGGAGCCACCTGCAAAAGGAGCAACAATCTAATAGAAGCTACTCAAGCTCAGGGTTTGCACATATCGCCCAGAAGTTGGGTTATCTCTTCCACACCCTGGTCATCATCCCTCAGCTCACCCTACCCCACAAGGAACCAGTGTACTAGTAGACCCACATCCTTGTATCCTTCCCAGAAACCTCTGCCACTTAGCGCTGTGCAAATCTTCTTGGCCTCAGCCTGCCCTAAAGGGTGTGATCCCCAGGGTTGTGCCTCGAATCCTTCTGGTCTTGCAAAGAGAACCGAGTCTGAGTCAGATTCTCTAACCCAGTGGCCACCTGTGCTCCTGGAGAGCTCTGGGGAGGCTGGGAAACTTTCAGAGTGCAGTTAATCACTAACTAGCCCGAGATAAGAAAAAGAGAAAGAAACAATTGAGAAAATGCCCAACCCAGAGCTTAGCGAATCCCTGCCCACACATGCCAGGGCCTGGCATGCCAGGAAAAGCCCCAGGATCAAACTGAGGTTGTTCACTGGGGAAAAAGTATACCAGTCTCTGGCGGCAGCTGCGGAACCCGGCTGATAGGCTGTTGGCAGTCAATGACTTTTCTCTGCTAGGACCCTTTGCTTTCAGCCAAGATTCAACCCCAAGGAGCAAACAGGGCAGGTTGCCCATGCTGCTCTGTATAGGGCTTGGAAACCCCGGATAGGTCAGTCATGCTTTTACTGGATTCAAGCTGATAAGAAAGACAGGATACCTGTGTGTAGTCCAGGCTAACATGGTAAGAAGACAGGCTGGCTGACGTCAAAGGGAGTGGCCAGCCACTCCTAGGATGTCAGGAGAGGGGGCTCCATAGCTCATAATCCTGATCATTAATGGAGGGTTTGTCAGTGTCAGGCAAGCCTGGAAACTTCCTATTTATTATCCCCCAACTTCATTAACTGACCTGTGTTCAAGGGTTAGCCCCTCTTGACAAGTGGAGAGTTTGCTGTCCTGTTCCAGGTCATTTTGCTGGCTAAGTCTCAGAGTTGAAATCCCAGCAAAGTTCCCCCTGATCTCAGAACAACAGAACTGTCCCTTTCCCATGGACAGTGTCCAAAATGTTCTCATGGGAGTGGTTTGCTTTCAATCAGAGGCTTGAATTCTGGGGAAATCAAAATTCCAGACTTTGATCCAGGTGTTGAGAGCCATTCATGCCTGCTATGAATGATAGCCACTGGAGAGAAGGTGCTGAGTGACAAGGAAAACTGAGAGGATGCTGTGAGTATACAGTCAAGTTCCTCAGTCACAGAAGAGGAGCCGACCTGAGGTGTCTGGAGCCTAACACAGCGCCTGCCCTGCCTGGGTTTTCCATAACATCTTACCAATCTCGTACCCTCGAGGAGCTTTTAATTTATGTCTCTGGGAACTCACTGCTAGGTGTCCCCACCTCCTTGCTGATGCTATCACAGGGCCCAGTACAAATACTTCATCAATTTTTTATTGCTGCCTGTCTTTTCAGAATATTGTAGCTAAAACCTGCCCACCCTCCACCCCCAAAGCTTTTGCAAGTGGAAGAAGAGTACCCAAATGGCTGCCAGCCGGAGGCTCACATGATGGGAGGCAAAGGAAGCTGGCATGTCCTGAAGCTGCCTTCCTCTGCTCCTTCCTCAGCAGCTGCTGCAAGTGCCCTGTGTTAGGCTGGCCATGGTCAGAGCTATTTTGGTCTCAAGGTTTGTTGGAAGGGTGGAAGTGTTTTTGAGTGCCCATAATGTGGTAAATGAGACCGGACAAAGTACTTAATGGGTGGGAACTTATTCAAATTAGCTGGTAACCTTGTGCAGCGAATTTAAGCAATAGGCTCCAGCCGATGTGGCAGGAAAGCAGAAGTGTTGGTTATTGACTTCATACACACAGATCCCCCAGAGAGCTTTGTACTATTCCGGCAATGCTTTAGGACCAGCATCATGTGTGCAATGTAAAAGCTTGATCCAAAGCAGAATCCCCAGCTCTGCCCCCAAACTTCCTTCAATCTGCATCTTTTAACAAGATTTCCAGATGACTGGTGTACACTTTACAATTTGAGGAGCACCACCCTTCTTGCACAACCCAACTGTATTTCTGGTGGGTTCCTAAACTATTGTATTCTATCAACTAGTTAAACAATGACCAGCTATAGACATTGGGGCAGATGACAGGTGTAGGCCAAGGGATGGACCTCCTTATGGGAACTTTTGACTCTGCATTTTATGAGGAAGTGTGGGGATTGGGGCCAGGTAGTCAGAGGCAGGACACTTAGATCTGAACCTTGGCCGTGTCACTCAGTGGCTGAGTCATAAGCTATTCCTAATGCTGGGTTCTCATCTGTGGAACCAACCGGGTAAGGCAGCATGTACCCAGTACACAACGTATTTCATAAACATAGGACATGCATCCAGTTGGCATCCAGCAGTGATCTGCTGAAAAAGGAAACCAAAAATTAGTGATCTACCCAGTCAACCTCCACAAGGAGACAGCCTCTGACCCCAGATGAAGAAAATCGATGTGCTAGAGTGGACAGCAAGAGCCCCCTCTGTCAGAGAAATGTAGGGTCCCCTGACACCCCTTTATCATGATGGTGGCCTGGACTGTCTCTATCAAACGTCCTCCCAGATCTCTCTAGCTTATTTTATTTGGTGAGCAGCTACTGCATACCATGGCCACTCAGCAAATTGGCAGAATCTCCAGGGTGGGTAGATGTCAGAGAGTGGGAGAGTGAGAAATGATCCTGAGCTCTCTGGTGTGGGAACCTCATGTGTTGAAGGGAAGAAGGTAAATATAATCTAGAGATCCAAGATGGTGTTCTTCCCCTCCCTCTAGTCTCTCACCTCTTTCCTCTCATCTGCAAACTTCTTCGAGCTCTCCTTAGTTACCAAAGTCTACCCCAATCCCTCCTTAATCACAGCCAGTGTTTCCTTTGCTTATGCCAAGTCAGTCCCCGTATTGTACATGTTTGATGAATCCTTCAAACATCCTGATGATGGGTAGATACTATTATTATTCCATTTTATAGCTGGGACAACTGATCCACAGAGTAGGGAAGCAACTTGCCAGAGGCCACTCAACCATTTCCTCCTGATGGTGAGCATGGGTTCATTCAGTTTCCAAGTGCAGAGAGACACCCACTAGACCTTACAGCTGTGGCTTGTAACTTGGTGCAAACAGTAAGCCTGTTGACACGGTGTCTCCAACCAAGACCATTGGCTTCCCCATTCCAGTAAGCAAGACATCATGTTCCCCAAAGGAGGACAGAATGCAGCTTTCTTACCTTAAGGTGGCTGTCTCTGGTAGTCTGCAGCAGCAAGGCAGCTGTATTTGGTGAGGTTTTCAGGTGTTTTAGAACCTCTATGGACTTCATTGCCATGAGCAGCTGGGCTCTGTGGAATGGCCTCTTTGGTTTTTTTTTTTTCCTTCATGAAGAACAGGTTGCTGGCTTCTGGGAATGCAGGGTCATTAAATTTGAGAGAGCTTCTTGCAGGTGACCTTTGCTCCTTGTGATTGAGAGAAGGATGTGAGTTTGTAGTCTGAGGTCAGACTTCAAGACTTAGCTCAGGAGCTTCTTTTCTGGAGGATTGAGCTCAGTGGTGATTGGGGGTTGGGTAGAGTGCTGAGGATTATTGATAATTAAAACATTAGGTAGCAAGCCTTTGGGCTGTCTCATTCTGATTCTTAATTAATTAATTAATGTGTGTGTGTGTGTGTGTGTGTGTGTGCATATTCCCAAGTATGTAGATACATGCCTACATGTGCAGAGGCCAGGAATGATGCATGTGTTTGTATACATGTTCCTGAGTATGTAGATACATGTCTACATGTGCAGAAATGATGTTACATTTCTTTCTCTGTTTCTCCCCACCTTATTTTTTTGAGACAGGGTCTCTTATCCAGAGGTTATCAATAAGCTAGATTAGGCCAGCAACCTCCAAGGATCTGTCTGTCTCTGCCTCTCTAACACTGAGATCATACACAAATGAACATGCCCTGATTTTGCATGCATCCTGGGGACCTGAAGTCCAGTTTTCATGCTTCTGTGGCTAAGCATATTACCTACTAAGCCATCTCCCCAGACCCCAGGTTCTTAAAAGCCCAAGAAAAAGTGACTTTAGTATGTCTAGGTCTTCAGACATAGATGTAGAATTGTCCTTGGCACCTCCCAGTATGATGGTACCACCCTGTTCAAGTTACCCAAATCTCCTTTTGTTTATTTGGTACATTTACCACCTACCTGATTAGTCTATTAGGTCTTCCTTTAAAGTGAGTCACTTACAAAAGAAAGAGTTCTGGAGTTCTATAGCTTAGCACGGTGATTATAGTTCATGACACTCTATTTTACATTGTAGAAAGAGCTTGAAGAAACAATAAAAGGCTCCAAGCAAAGAATTGATAAGTGTTAAAGGAGATGGAGAAGTTCGCTCCTCTGATGTGACCATCGCTCACTGTGTACAGGGATCACGCATTAGCCCACACCCCACAAATATGTGTAGTTACTATATTTCAGTGAAAAGGAGTATTTATGCATATATAAAGTAATCATATCACTACCAATAAAAGAGCACCTATGCTAAATCTAGCATGGGATTAACTTCTCATATTGGAACTCCAGTGCTTTCCATGAACATGAGGTGTCTGTCTGCACCTGGAGACTTCCTTTGAAGTGTGTAAAGAATGAAAGAGATCAGAGGACGTACACTTTTCTCTGTGATTAACTGTGCAATTCCAGGTCCCTAGGTAATCTAAAGCCATGCCATTTCTGCTGACTATTAAATACTACAGCATTAGATCGCCAGCTTCATGAGGGCAGGGCTGTTGTGGTTTCCCTTTTGATGATCTGTTCATTCACTTGCTATTGTCCCAGACCTTGGGTCAGGGCTTGGAATGTATTAGGTTCCTTCATATCTAGTGAAGACATTGTTCATGGGGTGCATGACTCAAATTTTCCACCCCTTATTTTCTCTCCACACTAAGAAAGCTGAATATAAGTCAGGGAGAGCATTCAATTGGTCACTAGACATCTTGTTTGCTTTATCCTAACTCACTTAGGTCTGAGAATGCTGGGACACTGACTTGTAGCCTCTATCAGTCTTGGCTTCTTTCAGTTCTTGAATGAATATGCGACTGTTGATGTGGGGATCAAATGATACTGTGAGTGGGTAAACATTTAGAAAACAGAGAGCCTTCTGCACAGGGAAAGGTAGAGTTGCTTAGAGGAGATGTCTGTTTGTGACTCAGTGACATTGTTTGGTCCCCAGCTGCTGTTGTAGAGCTCCTTCAAAGACTGTCTGTCCTCATTGTCTTTTCCTTCTAATAGAGGACCTATTGTTCAAGAGGAGAGCTCTCACTGAACAAGCTCACTGATACCATTGAGACTAGCTCCTGCGTCCTACGGAGTGTCGGAAAGGGTGACCTATGAGGTTGATGCCATCTTCCCTGTATTTATTTTTAGTAGAACCATTATTATACCACTACTAATATTGCTAATAATATTGTTCTTACTAATAATGCAAGGAAACTCCCACTTGTCTGTGACTGGGCCAGTTTTGCCTGGAGGCAGAGGCATGGATTTAATGACCTTTTGATCTTTCCCTTAGCCCTTTGGTTCTATTACTACCTTGTAAACCCTTAAGGAGTATGTGGTTAGAATTAGCCAAAAATATCACCCAGTTCACCTCCCAATGGTCACTGCCTTTCATAACACACACACCTGTATTCAAGGCTCGAGGTTTTCTAGGATATGACAGTGAAGTGTTACCCGTGAAGATGAAGACGAAGGTAGCAGGATTTATGTGACATGCAACAAGCTGGTAAGGCCGTCACTACGGAAGTCTGATATGTGTCATCTGCTGAAGAGGTGGCATCCACATTATGCCTCATTAAGCCCATATTTACAGATTCTTAGGATGTACCAGCCACTCTGCCAGTTCATCCCAAGGCAACCACAGAGAAGACATTGTAATGAGATGCTGTAAAAGCTTAAGAGAGGAAAAATCAAGGAGAATGCAGCAAGCCTCTCTCTCTCTCTCTCTCTCTCTCTCTCTCTCTCTCTCTCTCTCTCTCTCTCTTGTGTGTGTGTGTGTGTGTGTGTGTGTGCCTGTGTGTATGTACTGATTTGTGGTGAATCAGGAAAGTTTCCCAGAGGAAGCCGTGATCTAAAGGATGAGTAGCCAGAAGAATGAGTAATGAAGATTAGTGAACATATTCTGGGCATACGCAGAGAGTACTATAATAGATTAGGGGAGAATAGCATACCTGTTTGTGGGAGTGTGATATTTTGAGATATTGACTTAGGTTTCAACCAGTTTGTTGGCATTTAAGTCTTATATGTCCCAGAATCTCCAAAGTGTTGTGTCTGAAATGATATTTATAATAATGAATTGACTAATGGATGGACACCACTAGGTCTCTTTAGAGTACAACATTGACAATGGAAAAATACAGGGGTTGGTGAGATGACTCAGTGAATAAATGTGATTGCTGCTAAGCCTGGTGATCTGAGTTGGATTCCTGGGACCCAATTGATGGAAGGAGAGAACTGACTCCTACAAGTTGTCTTCTGATCTACACATACACATACACACATACACACATACACACAGACACACACACACACACACACACACACACACACAGGCGTGTACACACAACCCCCCCCATACAAGCAAGCAAGCAAACAATCATTCAAGTGTAGTATATAAGAAAGAAAAGAAAAACTAGCTACATGGTTAGAGAGCTGTACTTCAGTCCTGATCTGCACCTCTGAGGATGAGACAGGGGCTGGAAATTGATTTAATCAGTCATGCTGAGCTAATGATGCTTCCAGAGAAAAACCAGCGAGATCTGAGCTCTGGTTTCCAGGAAGATGAACAAGAAGGCATCCATATGCTGAAGATGGTGTACCCAAGTTCCATGGGAATGGAAGCCTGCACACTAAAGACCCTTCTAGACCTTGCCCTAGGCAGCCCTTCTTCTGGCTGTCACCCAGCATCATTTAAATATCTACTATAGTAAACTAGTAAACATAAGTGTCTCCTTGAGGTATGTACATTGCTCCAGAAAATTAATTACAACTCAAGCAGCAGGTATTTGGGGACCCCAATGTACTCCTGTCTGAAGCAGTTATCCTGGAGCTTATAATCCACAGAAGTGTGTGGAACTAGGCACTTAACCTGTGAGGTCTGATACTGTCTCGGTGTGATTGGAAGACACACAGCCAAGGTCTTCTGCAGCCTTGCTTGCTTGGAATGTGGGGAAAATCCCACAGGAATTTCATCACAGAGGTAATCTGTGTTATGAGAGTATTGTAGGGCAAACAATTAGTATCCAGGCACTAAAAGGAGGCACTTTGCAAGGTGAGCAATACTTTGAGGACTGGAGATGTGGCTAGATGCCAAAGGTCCTCTGGAGTATACCAGTACTAGTATTAGAGACTAGTTTTCATTCCAAGAGGCAAAGAAGCCACTGGTGGGTGTTAAACAAGAAGATTCGCATTCTAAGAACAGATCTGAGCTCCTGTATTCCTACCTGGTGCTCTGAGTACATCCCCTTGAGGGGCTCTCTAGGCAGGCATTCATATGACTTACCAAGACAAGAGTGGCATTGCTACCACCATGTTGGAGTTTAGGCTCAGCTCACATAGAGCTTAGAACAGGGTGACATTAAATAATCAGTGCCAAGTCAACAGAGAGAAGGAGGCATATGTTGGGGTCTTGCTTTTCTGGTTTGCTGATGGCTTCCACATTTAATTAGAGGTTAGGATGCCAAGCCTCTGTGTTTTCTCAACCCTTTCTTTCCTCCCTTCTCTACCGTGTCCTTCTCTTCTGATTTTGATCTGAGAAGAAATAGTGTAGTTATTAGCAGAGAGGGGTTGGAAAAGGTGCTTGGTGACAGAAATGGAAGGCCTGGGCTTCCGGATCTGTCTCTACCAGCTACCCACCATGACCATGGAGCCAAAAACCTTTCCCCCTCTCATGTTCTGTTTCCTTATCTCTGGCGTGGCAATGCTATCATGGGGATAATCTCCAAAATCTCCATGGGACTTGTGTGAGGTTTCCTTTGTGAAATTGTTCCATAAACTGCAGACCTCTGAATACATATTCATTTGAGATTCCATGTTGCTTTCCTGGAGGGTTTGACTAGAGAGATGGCTGGGGTGGGAGTGGACAGATCTCTTGTATTGGGATATTTTGGTTCTCTATATATAAACAAATTTTCATTTGTGTCAAGATTAAGATGAAGAATGTAGCCTTCCCATTCTTACTCCCTAGGAACAATAACTAGCTGGTGTATACTCTTCCAAACATGCCCATGTGTGTGTGTAAATATCTGTCTGTCTATCTATCTATCTATCTACCTATCTATCTATCTATCTATCTTTCTATCTATCTATCTATCTATCTATCTATCTATCTATCTATCTATCTATCTATCTATCTATCTATCTATCTATGTGTGTATGTATATATACACTTATATATTTTAAATGTAATCACTAGCCTTTTTTTTAGCACTTTTTCCCAGGTTCTAGGAACTGTTTTTTATTGTCTTGACAATTAGAACCAGGCTCCACCTCCTCCATTACCACTGCTCCCCCCTTTCCTTCTTCTGTAGGAAGATGGCACTCAGGACATGTCACACAGGGTAGGCAAGCACCCTGTCAGTGATCTCCATTCCCAGTCCCAGGTTTACCTTTTCAGTATCGCTTCACTGTTTTGTAAATGGTCTGTGGTTTATTTACGCACTCAGCCATTGAAGAAGACTGAACTTACTTTCATTTTTTTTTCACATATTTGTGTGGCCTTTTGTACCTATACCAGAAGGAGACATTCTAAGAACTGGAGTTGCTGAGTCAAGGGATATGAGTTTCTGAAATTGTGGCAGATACTACCATTTTTTCCATGAAGATTGTACAATGATATCTGCCCGTGTCTGAACTGATCGTGTATGATACTGGTTTTGTTGGGGATTTCAACAATTCCTTCCTTGAGTGGACACTAGCCAACCATATCTCAGTGCTCTCTGTCCTGTGCATCTAGTTCTTCACGACATCAGGAGGTTAGACCATTTGAAGAACGGTTTCCCAATACAATGGGGGGAGCCAAGCCCTGAGATGTAGAGCAGACTTGCTTTGAGGACTAAACAGACTCTCCACAATTCCTAACCTGCAGTGTAGAGCAATGGGGACACTGGACTTCAAGCACACAGTTTTGTGTCCTTTATGATTTTGTTATTAGAGAAAGTTTGTGTTTGGAAGGGTGGTGCTTAGAGAACATGAGGAAGTCTGGGAATTAGCTTAAAAGAGTGTGTCTCGGTCACTGCCAAGCTGCGGCTGGCTCATGTCCTGATCACATGACCAGGCGTCACAGGCCTTTGGTGTTACTAGATGCAAAGTATCGGTAACCAAATAGCACTTCCATGGAAAGAGCTCATGGCCAAGCTGTGCGCTAGTGAGAGAGCTTACTCTTGGAGGGGAGAGAGGAGGAGAGGAACTCTGCCGCCTCTGAAACCTTTAAGAGCTGCTGGGAAATAGTTGATTTGGTTAGAGTTTATATTAAAACACTGATCAAAAGCAACTTGGGAGGAGAGGCTTTATTTTACCTTATTTGCTTACAGTCTACCATGGAGGGGAATAAGGGTAAGAACTGGAGGCAAGGACCTGGAGGCAGGTGCTGATGCAGAGGTCACGGAGGAATGTACTTACTGGCTTGCTCTTCCGGCCTTGCTCAGCCTGCTTTCTCCTGCAGCCCAGGACCACTTGCCTAGGGGCAAAAGCCCTCTCACATTAATCATTAATCAAGAAAATACCTCATATACTTGTCTATGGGTCGATTTGATGGAGGTCTTTTCTCAATTGAAGTTCCCTCTTCTCAGATGACCCTGTCCTTGTTGACAAAACAGAACACCCCCTAACTGGAACAGTTCTATATCACCATGATTGACAAGCAGCTGTCACCCCTTCTCTGGGTAAGAACTAGGGACCTAGTTGTGAGTTGGTTCCCAGTCCCACTGGCTTCATTTAAACAAATTCTCAAAGTGGACTGGAGAGATGGCCCAGCAGTTAGAAGCACATCCTGTGCTTGCAGAGGAACTGAGTTTCTTTCCCATCTCCCACATAAAGTAGCTTACATTCATCTGTAACTCTAGCTCATAGGGATCAGATTCCCTCTCCTGGACTCATCTGTATTCACATATGCATCATGCCATACAGATCAACACATAATTTAAAATAAAATAAATATTTAAAGTTTTATAGGGCTGGAGAGATGGCTCAGAGTGCCTAAAGATCTTACAGAAGACCAGAGTTTGGATCCGACACATATCAGGGTACCCACGACTACCTATAACTCCATCTCCAGGGGATCTGACACCCTCTTCTGGACTCCATAAGCATCTGCACACACAAGCACATACATGCAATCATGCACACACATACACATTATTATATACAAATATTATTTAATTGTATAAATAATAACTCTAAATCTATCATCTATCTATGTCTATCTACCATCTATCTCCTAGAAACAAGGTCAGGGTCAAGTTTGTTCTACTCTGGGAAGCTAGATATCAATGGAAATTGTGTAGGACTGATGGCCAAGAGTTTCAGATAAAGAAGGTAGACAACTGGATCACTTGGCCAATATCTTATTGTCATAAATGACCAATCTGGAATACAAAGAGACCTGTCTTACAGTAGACCAAAATGCTGCCTAGAGCACCGGGGGTATGATCTGCAGTGAGCGGTCAATGCCATAATGGCCGGATACTTGAGAATGGAAGCAAAAATGAATCATATTCAACCAGTCTCAAGACAGTGGGACAAATCAAGACTTCTATTGCTGAACTGGCAATATAGATTTGTACATATTTGACAAGTCCACCACCCTCTAACCTCACATTCTCCCCAGCATTTTGGAGAATACTGGGCAAGCAAGGGCCAGTGACATGGACCTAGCAGGTGTGACTCTGGAGGAATCACCTGGAGACCCTGAAGGATGTTTGGTTTTGGTTATTTGTTTTTCAAACTTTACTTGGGTCCACAGAACCTGGTGGAATCTCTGGACCTCCTGGAAGTCTTTGAGCTGTGATTTATGATGTTGTAAACTAAACAGCCCTTGGCCTTCTTCTTGTCGTAGCTCCAGCTTGTAATTATCTTGGCCACAAGTGGCTGCCTGGCTTTGTTCTGCAGTTAGATACTCCTTCCTCAGTCCCCCTGTGCTCCTGAGTCATTCTCAAGCTCCAGTGTGCACATCTAGACTGGTGAGTCACCTGGAAGGGCAGTGCGGGTCAGGGAGGAGAAGATGCTGCCTTGGGGAGGGTGCTCCTGAGGACAGCCCCTTTTCTTCTACCAAAGCTCTTGAAAAGCAGGGTCTTGAGGACTATGCAGTAGAGGATGGGAGCTGGGCTTGCCAATGTGGGCAGCCTTACTGAGAGCTTTGCTTCTGAGGGAGACACACCAAGGATGAGCAAGGCTTTCAGGTTAGAAGGTCTGTGTTCTAGACCCTGCTCTACCACATATAGCCTTGGTCTAGTCTGCCACTTCTCTGAGTCTGGGTTTCCTTAGGTGTAAAGGAAGAAAAAAGGTAGCCACTGTAGGCTGGGTATAGCTCAGCCAGTAAGATACTTGCCTTGGAAGTGTGAGAACCTGAGTTTGAATCCCTAGAACCCATTGTATACAGCTGAGTATGATGGCTCATGTTTTAATTTCAGTGCTGGGAGGTGGGAAGGGGAAGTGGGGGAGGAGAGAGTGAAGGGTTGTTAGAGGAGGTAGGAGGGGGGAAGTGGAGAAGGACTCTGGAAAACTCATGGGCTAATTCTCCCTGCTGGTGCTGGTGGCATCCCAGGCCAGAAAGAAACACTGCCTCAAATAGATGGGATGGACACCAGGGTTGTCCTCTGACTTCTACATATGTGCCATGTATATGTGTATATGTGTGCCTGCACACACACACACACACACACACACACACACACACACACACACTTACTCACTCAAAAATGTAACCACTGCATAAAGCATTAAAGGGATTTTGCACATTTAAGTGGCACCAGGGATACTGATGACAATAATGATGATGGGGCCAATTTATATTCATTTTAAAGATGGTTAAATTGAGTCTCAAATTGTCCAAACTGATATAAGTAGTAAATACTGGAGTCAGATACAAACCAATCTGTTTCCAAGGTAGGAGCCTCTTCCTTTGTAATTAGTCTGTGTGTTTGCTGTGGGCTGACAAACAAGCAGTCCATGGTACAGTGGCAATATTCACCCAAGTGGGTTCTGGGTTTTCTCCTCATGATGAAGCTGGAAAACCACGTAATAAGATTATGTAAATATTAGCCCAGGGTTCTGGGAAAGCCAGCAGGGCTTCGGGTAAGCCATCTCTCAGCAAGCAACGGCTTGCTTGCTAATTCTCAGGCCTTCTAAGACTAATCAGGATGCCCAGTGTGGAGGCAAATGCCAATGAGCTTCTGTTTGGAGGGCAGAGCAGCTGTCTGCGCCCACTGAAGCCAGGGAAGAGTTCCCTGTTTGTGATTAGAAGGTGGTTAAGGAGAAAGGTCCTAAGGTCAGCCTCAGCTGGTTCTCATCAGACCTTCCCAGCATCGTGACCTTGGGAAAGTCACCTAATTTCTTCTTAGGTTCAGTATTCTCACTCTGAAAATGTGGGATTATGGTGGTACTTTCTAGAGCCTTTTTGAGGATTAGGTAATAAACTGCACGCTACTAAATTGGTGTGTAGTAAGTACTTGATCAGAATAATTCAGCTGGGTAAAGCGAGGGTTTGGTGCCCAGCATGCTGCAAGCATGACTCCTTTCCTGCCACATGTTGGCCACCCAAAGACATGGTTGTTCAGCCAGTATTAACTAGCAAATGGGTTCTTTGATTCATCGCAGCTCTTCCTTCCCACATGGCTCTCAGTGTGTCACCCACAGGTTTAATCGAATTGGCATTCAGGGTGCATGAGTCCCCTAACATGCTTCCTCTTTGTTCCCTGCAGTGTTGGGAATTAGAATGTTATCAAGTCTATTTTCAGATGAGAAAACAGAGAGATGTCCTGTAGTCTCAGGATGCAGGGCTATGAGAGATGATCAGGCTGAAAAATGTCAGCGTGACTGCTCCCAGGCTGGCCAGTTTTGCTAGTTTGACTGGGAATGTGGGGTTCTATGGGACATTCAGTGTTAGAAGGGGGCAGCATCTAGAATGAATTGGCTATGCTAATGTAGCCTTCCTGCTGAGTTGGCAGGGGTTCTGGAGGAGGGTATGAGTAGGCAAGAAAAGAGGGGCATGATGGAGTGAAGGCTGAAGTTCAGCCTTGCATTTTTTTTCAACGATTCTGGCCTCCTCCTGTCCTGAAGTTCTCGGTGACTTCCTATTTCCTGTAGTCACCACATGGCCATAGGGTGCTCTATGGGCTTGGGTCCTCATAGGGATTGAAGCTACCTCCTGTAGGAGTCTTAGTCTGCAGCTCGAAGAGAGATCTCGATGTGCTAAAAGCAGCAGTAAGGGGGACCCTGAACTTGACCTCAAGCTGCTTAAGAACTGTATGAACCTCAGAAAGGCACCAAACCCAACAGCGTCTATATTATAATATCAAAGGGACAGTGTGGAGGATCTAACAGATGTAAAGCAGAAACAGATTCTAAAAGATGAGCAACTCAGGAAGTAGGCAGAGGCAGAGGCAGAGGCAGAGGCAGAGGCAGAGGCAGAGGCAGAGGCAGAGAGGCAGAGGCAGAGGCAGAGGCAGAGGGAGAGGCAGAGGAAGAGACAGAGTGGGGCAGAGAGAGGCAGAGGCAGAGGCAGGCAAATCTCTGTGAGTTCTATGCCAGCTTGGTCTATAAAGTGAGTATGAGAACAGCCAGGGCGACACAGAGAAACCGTGTCTGGGGGGGTGGTTGGGGGTGTTGGGGTGGAGGGAGGGAGGGAGAGAGAGGGGAGAGAGAGGGAGAGAGAGAGAGAGAGAGAGAGAGAGAGAGAGAGAGAGATGAGCAGAGGGGATCTTTAGCCAACATTAATGATTAATCTCAACCCTGGAGTTGCTGTCATTGATTTGATTCAACAAGTAGGTTAGAGTACCGGGCTACTTGAGTGGAGTAATGTTAGGCCTCTCTGAGATAGGACCACAAAGATGACTACTTGAGTGGAGTAATGTTAGGCCTCTCTGAGATAGGACCACAAAGATGACTCCAGCTGGATTTGTAGGTGGCAGGGAAAAGCAGTAGTCTGAAGTTGCCCCTTGGGACAGAATCAAAATCAGTTTACTTCATTACAGTCCGCATCTGCCACAGTAGACCCTTTGTTCCCTTTGTGCCTACCTGTAACCGAGGCATCACTGCCTAGTACACCACAGGCATGAGGCAGAAGGCCTAGAAGCATTTGTTGAATGTTGAATATCATATGCTTCCAAGGACAAAATATCCTAGGAAATTCAAACACTGAATGAAGGCAGTTGGGGAGGGATGAATGGGAAGATGGCATTGGGGAGGGATTGATGGGAAGATGGGAAGTGGCTGTTTTGCCCATCTTTGTCCTGTCTGGGTCACAGTGGGACAGCAGGGAGGTGTAGGGTGCTTATATAGAAGACACATACCTGATATTCGGATGTTCCCTCTGAAGTGGGAGGCTTAAAGACTTCAAACTAGGAATTTAAGTGGAAACTACGCAGTACAGGAGTAAGTCTCTCCCTTGACAGGATGCAGTATGGAGAATTTACTATTTGCCATGGTGCTAACAATGTGGAGTGCCCATCTTTAAGCCAGTTCCCCCACATTTCAACCTCTTCTGTTTCTTTGCTACTATTTCCACTGTTTCCTTCTTACTGGGGTTACAGAACTTAAGAGTTTACTTTCAGTTGACTCACTGTTACTTCTAAATATTTTTTTCACATCAAAATCACATAGCTTAAAGATGATGATCTGCACTTGAAATCACCTTGCACATCACCTGAGATGCACTAAGGAAGAATGGAAATATGGTGAGTGGAAGGTATGGCTTTCCTTTGAGAGAGCTGTAGACTCCATAGTGACCTGCAGAACTCTGGATGTCTGGCAGTTACACCTTCCCTGGTATGACTTTTGTGGCTTTCTAGGCTCATCTTACTTGAGAAAGAATGCTACTCCCAGCCAAGGCTCAAGTTCACAGAGTTTCGTCCTCCTAGAAAGCAGCATATGTTTTCTATCTTGGACTTCCGTCCTTAAGTTAAGTTGACCTGCTAAGCTGGGAGAAAAAAAAATAGATTAGCAAAAGTAAGGTATTTGCCAGGGGCACCACTCCCTCACTATGACCACACAACTTTGAGATCTAAGATTGGCTTCCCTGAGGTTTTTCTGCCCTGGTGGTTCTAGAAACTTCTGAGGAGCTATAGGCCAATGAAGCTGAGGGCCATAAAGAAGGCTTTGAAATTTTTTGGTGTTGGTAGGAAAAGTCCATCAACATTGGTTTTCAGTGCTGATGGAAAGGAATCCACAGTGAATGAGGCTTGCCTATCTATATCCTGTTCTTGTTGAAGTGTCTCCTTCCTCTTCACCTCTTATAGCATTCTTCTTCTTATTAATTTTAAACCATGTGTGTGTCCATGTAAATGTGCACATGGAGGTTAGAGGTCAGTTTCAAGTGTCTTCTTCTATGATTCTACACCTTATGATTCTGACAGAATCTCTCACTGAACCTGCATATCAACAACTAGCTAGACCGGCTGGGCAGTGAGCCTCCTGGATCTTCCGGTCTCCCTGTCCCCAGGAGTAGTGTTATAGGCACATAGCACCATGCCTGATTCTTTTTTTTTTTTTTTTTACTTTATTAACTTGAATATTTCTTATTTACATTTCGATTGTTATTCCCCTTCCCGGTTTCCGGGCCAACATCCCCCTAACCCCTTCCTCTCCCCTTCTATATGGGTGTTCCCCTCCCCATCCTCCCCCTATTACTGCCCTCTCCCCAACAATCACGTTCACTGGGGGTTCAGTCTTGGCAGGACCAAGGGCTTCCCCTTCCACTGGTGCCCTTACTAGGCTATTCATTGCTACCTATGAGGTTGGAGCCCAGGGTCAGTCTATGTAGTCTTTGGGTAGTGGCTTAGTCCCTGGAAGCTCTGGTTGGTTGGCATTGTTGTTCATATGGGGTCTTAAGCCCCTTCAAGCTCTTCCAGTCCTTTCTCTGATTCCTTCAACGGGGGTCCCGTTCTCAGTTCAGTGGTTTGCTGCTGGCATTTGCCTATGTATTTGCTGTATTCTGGCCATGCCTGATTCTTAAGTAGGGCTCTGAACCAAGGTATTCATGCTTGTGGGCAAACAGGTTCCTGAGGGAGTCACTTTTCCTGCCTATCTCAGGCTATTCTTTTCAGAATACCAGAGCTCAGGGCCTTCGTGGTTTCCACTGTAAGGATTTTGTACAGCTCACGGCTGGTCCCTCTTCTTGGGGTTGTTCTCCCAACAGAAGTTTTCACATGCACTGACTATGCAGATTTGGTTCTGTTTGAAGCCAACTTCCTTATTTCAGTTTTACTGTACATCCATCTACACTAATATACATATATATATATGCACATACTCATATATCACTATTTTCAGAATTTCAGAGCTATTAGCCTCCAAATCACGACTTGTATCAAACCTCCCTGGGTCAATGTCATGAAAGAATTTAGCTGTCAGAATAGGACTGTTTGGCCTATATTCTTTGCAGAGCAGGAGACTGACTAATTTCAAACCATGAAGTAACATGTGATTATTAAGTGTTGGGGTGGGTACAGAAGAGAGAAGAAAAATCAGACAAGCCCCAACATCAGCAGGGAGATTTCATCTGGATTTCCCCAAATATGAAATTATTCAGAAATAATTCCAGAGGCTTCTTTCCTGCCTCCTACCAGCATGCAGGTGCAAATGTTTTGAATAGTCTGAATGGATAACTTATTTATACAAATGATTACTTTGCATAGTCCCTGTAGATGTGCCTATCTACTTTCTGATATCACTTCTAGGAGTTTCGAGATGCATTTGGTCCAAGGCCATGGGCAGTCCTAATTTTATTTGGAAGATGTTTTTAGGAATGGCTGTCTGGCTGGTCACTCTGAGACACCCTTAGCTGCTTGTGAGGAGTGATGGCCGCTGGATGGTGACCTCTCTCCCAGTTCGGGTTTCCTTGCTGTTCTCGGTCTATGCTTCTATCAGTGTCACAGCCCCCTCTGCTCTGTTCCTCAATTTTGTTTCCAGATGTCAAAGACTTCTCATGTGGCACTTAGCCTATCCCATGACTCCAAGCCTGGTGAGCAGCAGGGTGACCTTTGTGTCAAAAGGTCCTCATGACTTCCTGGACAACACAAAATCCCTACCTTTGTAGTGGGGTTTCCCCTCAAGTTTTATTCTGAGCCTTCAGCTTTCCCAGTATTTGATACTGAACCACAGGGGCTGACGACTGGCCCCTAAAATCCAGGTCTGTCACCATGTTTTAGACTCTTTCATGATGGTGTCTAGTTTTAGTTTGCTTTTCTAGTCATTTACTTGAGACTACTTGTTTGAGACAAGGTCTCATTCTGTAGCCCTGCTGGACTGGAGTTCAGCCATTCGCTGTAGCCATCCTTTCATTCACTTGATATTTAGGTTCCATGATAGTGGGAAGGGCAATCTTATGCAAAGCATAATGTATGGAAGCAACTGATAATTGTACAACAGGCTAACGGGAGTTAAAAACATATTGTGTGTTTGAAAACGGCTGAGAACAGATTACAACTCTTCTCACTGTCCAAAAATGCTAAGAGGTTGTGGTAATGTGCATGTTAATTAGCTTGATTTATCCATTCCACAAGGCATCCCATATCAAAGCACCA
>NC_046158.1:81034653-81137153 GCF_011064425.1 Rattus rattus | reverse complement strand
TTCCCTGGGATAGATTTCTCTGGAACAAAAAGCAAACGGAGACAGGTGACTCTGATGTCGCTCAGCGACGAGCTGGCTGGCTGAGGGCTGGTAGGGCTCAGAGCGTATGGTCTCCCAGTCTAGAGGTGTCTTTGCTGATATTTCTCCTGACTCATGAGCTATAGCGAGAAGCTGATTCTCCCTTAGTGTATTCCAGTTTGAGGAAATAGGTGTAGATGGGTAAAAGAATCTATATTCACAGTGGCGACAGGATTCAGGTGGCTAAGGTTAGGCAGATGGTACCCTTAAAAATGATCCTATGCAGAAAGAAAACTCAACTTAGGGAGATAATTTTACCGTATCACAAGAGGACAGACCAACCCTTTGTTTTTCCACAATGGAATACTGTGACCAGACAGGCAGACATGACTCACCAGCAACAAATGCCTTCGATGTAGGGACTCTTGGTTTTGTTTGTATACCACAAACAAGTGTTGGTCCCAGTGTGGATCAAGCCAAGAACAGTGGGGGGATGAATCTTGTTGGTTCATGAGAGCAACGAAGTGGCAATGTCGCGTTTGTTTGTTTGTTAGTTTGTTTGTTTTTTTATTTATCTTCCTTGGGACTCTGAAAGCCGCTGATCGTGATACGCATTTAGACGAAGTGTAAGAGTCTCTGAGTTTGAGTCCTCAGGTGTCTCCATTGTTTTCCCACATTGATCTCAGGGAGAATGGGGAGTTTGGAGTCTAAGATTTCTGATGGAAACATTAATTGGTTCTGCGAGGTGTATAATTGGTGTAAGAATGTATCAAGACAATATCTTTCGATGATTAAGGGGAAGTTAGGGATCATGAATGACTGGGTGCTACTTTCCTGATGTCCAGGGAAGAGTCAATTTCTACAGAAGAGATAAAGATGGTATTTTCTCTTCCCAGAAGAGATAAAGAGAATTTCACAGGTAAGAATGCTGTTAGAATATGAAGCCATGTGGGACTAGTTTCTGCCTCATCGCTGGCCGGTGGCATTTAAGAACTGTGATAGGAGAGGCCAGAGTTATTTGGAAGTTTATAACCACATTTAAACACTACCAAGTATCACGAGTACCACCTCCCATGTTTCTATATCATTGGGTAGAGACGTTAAAAAAGCAATCTTGAGGAAGCTGTGTTCGAAGTTCTATGACCACCCATGACACCCATCTTTTTTTTTTTTTTTTCGGAGCTGGGGACCGAACCCAGGGCCTTGCGCTAGCTGAGCTAAATCCCCAACCCCGACACCCATCTTTAAGACCTCTTCCTGTAGTCGTGGATACGGAAGTGCGTTTGACCCAGGCCTCATTTATGCAAAAGGTCCCAGAGTCAATAACATTTGTTGTTGTTGTTGCCTGTTAAAATTATATTACCTATAATCACACAAGCTTGCTGATGTTTTCCTATTATATTATACCAAGATTTCTCATGCTAGTGCTTTGGGCCTTTCTAGACCTCTAGAGACAGGCTCCACTCACACTCATGATTCCGTGTTTGTGGGTACCCTAAGGGTCTCCCATTCATTGGCTGTTGTTACTTCAATCCTCTTTCCATACCTTCAAAGGCCCAAGGAAAAAGAGAACTGAGACTTCAGCTATGTTCCCATTGGTATTTGGTTAGCTAGTTGGTATTATTAGTAGGTCAGAAGGTGAGCACTTTTGGGCCGTGTTCTGCTCTAAGGAAGTGGGATTTTGCTTTGTGGACTCTTACTAGGTTCTATTTCCTTCTGATATCCTCCGCTCTTTGGGGATTTGAGAACTGGACTGTGTTCATTGCATTTTTTAACACGTAAGAATGTTTCACATTGTATCGTCACACACGGTTGTGGAAGCTTACATGAGCGCTCACTTAGTCTCCTCTCCCTTTGGACAGAGGCATCCCTCGGCCTTTTACAACAGATATGGCCTTTGAAGACTTCTGGGAGGTGAGGTGGGTTGGGTACTGTAACCCCAAAACAGAGCCTGACAACACACAGGTCTCCCGAATGAAGGAACCTGGGTTTCAGTGCCACCATTTTGCTGGTGTTTTAAGCCATTTCTCCCGTTCAGCTCACTCTCCTCTCCATGGAACTGAAGCAACAGACTTTTCTGTTGTGGGTGGGGCCCCGGTTGGGAAGCACTGGCTTGGTGTTTCAAGACCATACACTCTGACCCTGCTTCGGTTACTATTTAACTGAGCACAGAGCAGCGGCTTTCACCTTGGGTAAGATAAATCTGTAGTGGGGTCTCCCTTGGAGCAGTGAGGCAGGAGGCTGCCACAGTGCTCAACTTTCCTAAATTGGTTCCCTACAGTTGAGGGGAGAGGGTGGATAATTCATTTTATTTGACATTTTCATACTTAAATGTTTATAAAATTATTTTAAGTGATACGATTTTTTCTAAGGAGTGGGCATTTTGCTCTTATTAAAATTTGTGTTTTTTTAAATGCTGGTCAGAATTTTAAAGGGCCAGGTATTAAGATATGCAGAAAATCAGCCACGTCATGGGGAGAATGGCTGTTCATGATAGCTTATCTTAGGATGGGACATAGTTTCTAGTCAAATGGCATCATGGTGAAGAAGCTAAGATGGTCTATACTAGACAATTCTATCAGTCCTTTAAAGTCAGTTGATGAAAACTTTATTATTACCTTTCAGACAGGAGCAAAGATTATTTCTTAGGCTCCTTCCCTGAGGCTGGCTCTGTCTTTGGAGTGACCAGAGTATACAGTATAGGGAGGGTGGTTGGTGGGACAATGCTCACCATGACCTTGAGGAGACCTGGCAGGGCTGTGTGGCCCAGACAAAAACACTGTATCTCTCTGGGTTTTAGTTTCCTCTTTTATACATCTTGATTATTTTAAAGGTATGTTTGAACTTACAGATTCTGCCAGCTGTGGTGGCCCAGGATTTGGTGACCAACATGTGGAGGGTTGAGAGGATTAGAGTCTTTGAGAACAGAGAGAGGGGTGGCAGATGCCCCAAGACAGGAAGATTACTGGGGGCTCCTAAAGATCTCCTTTAGGGTTTTCAATGATGTATGAAGCTGGTACCTGGCACCTTCGGGGTGGGGTGGGGGGAGGTTGTTCAGCAGCTAATTGCACATGCTATGGCATCCTAACCCATGGGGCCAGAGCTGGTGGGATAGCAGAATTGGATGGCTTGTGATCAATAGGGAACAGGTGATTCATGACTAGCATTTGAAGAGGTACCACAGCTACCTCTGGATCGGCCCAAGGTGAGCCTTCCACATATTGGCATCCACTCAGCCTGAGCTACATTGGTTTGTCCATGGGTGACTGAGCAGATGAGAAAGATATGGACCCTGTCCTAGAGGAAGACTCGATGGTAATCATGTGGGCGACAAGGCTGGTTGGGCCAACCCGAAGCCCGTACGGTTCCCAGATGGCTCAGCTCTATATCTGTAGCAGACAGAGCTTATAACCGGGTCAAGCATAGTGTCCCACTTAAAGAGGCTCCCAGGGTATTAATTGACTTGGTTTTAAAAGAGACATCCTGTTAAATGCTCCTTTGAAAATGATTTCACTAGCACCTAACCACAGCCTGTCTTTGGCTTGCCTTCCGGAGCTAGGCTTCTTATCACCTGGCCACTGGCCTCACCTGTATTCCCTCTCCTGATCTTCTCTCCTAGTCGATGGTGAGGGGCTTTGACTATTTGTGTAAATTATGATGTGTATAGGTGCCCCTAAACCATGAGTTCTGATGAAAGAAGCCTAAAATTAAAAGAGCAAAGAGCCAAACAGATAATTGTGTTCCTGTTACAGGACCGAATATCATCTCATTAACCCCTCTATTTTACTGTGAAAACTTATCTCAGATAACCTTGTCTAATGCTCGCTTTTTTTTTATTTTTTTAATTTTTTTTTGGATGTAACTGTGGTGAAGTTGAATTCGCTTATCTGCTGCTTCTTGCTCTCCTTGTATCACAAACTCATGATAAGCAGACTCTGGGGTTAGGACCTTAAGGCAGGTATGAATATGAGAAACTTGAGTTACTATTAACTATTCCCCCCTGATACCAGCTTAACCCTGATGAGCCTCTCAGAATAAGAGGGTTTTTTTTCTTGTATCTGACAACAGAGTGCTGAACTTGGCCGTTGTGCAGTTTGCCCCAGGATCTCTCTTAGGAGCCTTTAGCTAGCTTGCCTCAGTAGGGCTGGTGCTACAGTTTGGAAGAAGAGATGAGTAGATTTTGAAGGAGGAGAACTAATATCAGTTCTGTCTTTTAGGTGTCTGCTGGCCAGACTTGTTTTGGCTTTGTGTAGGATGTAGATTTAGCCTGAAATTCAGCCTATGCCTAACTTTTTGTTTTAAGATTTATTTTTTTATGTATATGAGTACACTGTGGTGCCTTCAGACGCACCAGAAGAGGGCATCGGATCCCACTACAGAGAGTTTCTGGGAATTGAACTCAGGACCTCTGGAAGAGCAGTCAGTGCTTTTAACCACAGAGCCATCTCTTCAGCTCTAACTTTGTTGTTTTTAAGAAATTAAAGAGTAGCTAGTTGCAATTCTGCCATCTTCCTTCTACTGGCCAGAGGCTTGTGGGACTTTGTGAATAAAGATTACTTGTGTCTGAAGGGATGGGTAGCGTTGAGTTCTCATAGCTGGGGCCAGGGGTTTGTTGGGATGTGGTAAGATGAACACTGGGGGTAGAGTCAGGATGCCTGGATTTAAACTGGACACTACCACTGGATGGTTGAGTGCCTTTGGGTGAATTCTGTAAATGTTAGCATCTAAGACTCTTCATCTGGAAAATGGGGTAATAACATTTACTGTGTAGGACTAGTAATGATTAAATTAAGCAAAGAATATGAAAGCACCCAGACAATGCTCATGAATAATTTGTAGTAATAATTTGTAGGCTGGGGCCTACATAAAAGCATTTAATCTGGTCATTGGAGCAGAAGGAATGTTAAATTCTGGTTTTGTTTTTTTCTTTTCCTGTAATGATTTTGAACTCTGACCTTGGGGAAGAAAAACTGGATATTTAATTTTTACTGGAGATAGTGGATAACAGGAATTGGGAGGGTACACATGAACGGGAGACCCCAAAATTGAGCCTTATATTGAGCTGGCTTTAAGCTACAACACACAGGATGAACTTTGGCATTTCTCTCCTATGCTTGGATGCCTTATATGTAGGAGGCCCTGGAAGAAATGTCTTTCTTCTGGCTGTTCACCAGACAATTCAGCTATGTGAAATGGTACTCAGTCCTATGGTTCTTGAGAATTTCCCTAGATATCTACTGAGCACTGCTGTAGAGAACATTGACCTTGGGCATTTGGAAGCTTTGGCAAGCGTATGTATGCGTGTGTGTGAGCACGTGCACATGTGTGTAGCTACTTATTTTGCTGTAATCTTGTGGGTAGGCCTCTCAGTGAATTGTTGAGATGTTGTAGACAGGTGCAAATCCTTTCTAAAGACCCAGTTGAACAAATAACCCTTGCTGTTAGTAAAACTTTCAGAGTTCTAACCTTGTATCCAAAGGAAAGAATTAGGGGGACCTAGGAAAAAATAGCATTATTTTCAATAACTTTAAATTATAATTTAGCATATCCTCTTAATATGAATATAGGCAAAGCTCCCCATTACTATTAGGCTGGAACAATAATTAGTTCCAAGAAAAATCATTAATATTTTTAAATCACATTGTACATATTACAGAAATATCAAAGTATCAACATCTTCCTCCACAGAAGTAATTAGATGTGGGACAAATGTTCTAATGTGTTAATGAAGCACAAATTATAATATCACACATGTAGCATAATTGAGAGTGAGGCTCATAAGCCTTGACAGAGGCCTTGACAAAGGATCCATGGAGAATGAATGGGGGTGAGGATCTAGGGTACAGCATTCTCTTGCACAGGAAATGACCATTGAGTTGGTCAACTGTCCATATTTTCACCACAACAGGGGCATGTGTTCTTTCTGCTTGTAGATGGCCTTAGCGTTGTGGATATATTTGGGTGTAGGACATAGAGAGGAGAGCAATATAACACTAATATTAACAAATGCTTTTTGCTGAGTGTCTACTATAGGACAGGGTTTCAAGTATTGTTCAACGTTATATTTGTTTTATCCTCTAAACGATCTGTGAAGGCAAGATCATGGGGCATCCAGAAAAGAGCATTCCACTCTCAGCGATGATAGAGTCTTGATGGGGTAAACACAAATGTTAGGGCTGCTGTCTTGGAGGCAGTCACTATTAGAGGCAACTTATATGGTTATTTAGGTACAGCCTGTGTTACACAGAGTCTGTGCTTAGGAAGACTGTCCGGTTTAATGCCCTGTTGCTATGCTTTTGACTGGAATATTCATATATTCATACTCTCTCTCTCTCCCCCTCCCTCTCTTCTGTCTCCTCTCCCACTCCCTCTCCCCACTATGTAGCTAGGACTGGCCTGGAACTCACTATGTAGACTAGGCTGCCTCACACTCCTTACCCTCTTCTGCTGTCTGAAGTGCTAGCATTACAAGCATGTGCTATCATAGCTAGCCTAACATACTTAATAAGGCTTCAACAAGGAGCTCTGCTTTTCCATTTTCACTGAGACCTGCATTCTGTAGCTTGTGGTGCCTTTCATCATAGTGAGGGTTTTGAAATTCCTGGCACCTGGTAGTCTGGGAGGTTGTTTTGGAGGTCCTCAGTACATGCTGATCCTCCTCATCAAAGTGACCCCAGTGTAAGCCTGAGGCTTGGCTCAGAAGAGGGGAGGTACAGTTGCAGAGTTGGTGAATTCTTGATTTGAGTTTACCCTGAAAGTTCCCTCCGAAACAACCAGGGGAAGGGCCAAGTCATTATTAGTATCGTGAAGTTTAATTCCTGGGAAAGCCTTCGTGGGATTGAAGTGCTCACTATCGTGGTGGATTTTCATTCCTGAATTTCGAGAGAGCTTCTTCCACACATAGACCACTGAGTTAGGAGAAGCAGTTCTGGAGGGGAAATAAGACCCAGCATACTGAGGGGCTGGATTTATTTAGAAATTAATTAGAAAGAATCTAGGAAGGAGCCTGGGTTTCCTACCTCCATCATTGAATGGGTATCTGAACAGGAGAAAGCTACATTTTAAAAAAGAAGTCACCTTCAAATTCGCAAGGACATCCAGGAGTAATTTGCTTCTGAAATTGCAAAGATGAAAAGAGACCCTTGCAAGATTCTCTGGGATTTCCAGACCGAGTTTGTTGACTTCAGCTTTGTCCCTGTGGTGGCAGAAGACAGAGAAAGCTTTGCTGGAATTCTCTTGGTGGAAACTGACACATTCCGTTTCTTTTGGTTCTGTGATATTCCTAGTACTCGAGAGTCTTCCCTCAGACTTCTGGTGCCCTCTGAAGGAGCTATAAATTCTCCTTAATTTTCTTCAGTGTTTCCTGCTATTATTGGGGCTCGTTTGTTAAGGCCAATAAGTCTGAGGTGGCTTCCAGCAGCCACTTCAACCCCTGAGTCAACCTCGTGCTTTCAACAGGAAGCCAGGTTGAAAGGTTTTTGTTTGGTTTGGTGTTGGGGGTTGAATTAAGGGGGTCTTACAAGCACAACATGTGCCTGTCACTGGGGGATATCTTTAGCGTCTCCTCTACTCAAACTTAAGTTTTCATGACTATGTTTGGGGGACCATGAGTCAGCGTGTAGTAGATCTAGACTATTTGCTCAAGGACACCTTTCCTTCTACAGCACAGGATGACCAGTGTGTCTCTTCATCACATTTAGGGGGAAAATGTCAATGAGCCATCTTGACTTGTTTTAAATGAAAAGCATGAGGGCCTTGGAGACAGATGTCTCCCTTTTAGTGATAGAGACGAACCATTTCTAAATCTCTAAAGATCTACGCTGTGTCCCCACCCATTTTCTAATACACGGACAGGACACCCTGTCTATTTGAATTTCACCGTGCCTTTTCATTTGTAAGATGGAGATTTTAGTATGTTCTGTTTGAAGTTCTCATGAGGATACCAGGAGATAACTAATGTATGGTTTGGCTCCATTCAGACTGCACACATACTTGATACATATGAACTGCCTTCTCTCTCTTAGTTTGTGTTGTTGCTTTGTAATTAATGCAGTTTGAGAGATTTCAGACTGGTGGCTGTTAGCTTGACATTTTGGTATTTTCCTGGGAGGAAACTTGACTCTTGAATTGGTCAAATCCATTGTCCTAGTCCATCCGAACCCCTCCCTGCCTCCAGTCCCCACCCCTTACTTCCCTCCACCCTTCCCGCATTCCTGTGCAGTTGGTCTTATTTATTTTTCAGTCAACGAAGGGTGCTGTTAAACCTTTTCTTTTTCTGCTGCCTGATTTGATGTGAGGAACTCCACTCCCTACCCTGCTCATGACAAGAATGCTTGGGAGTGCTCAGCCAGCCATGTCCCACTGAGCTGGATCACCCTGTCCTTAACACTCAGAAGAGAAGGCACAAACTCTGCCTGTTCCACAGCCCCTCCCCGCTGCTCTCTGACCCTTTAAATCCCCCAGTGATAATGGGCCTGTGGTCCAGAGAAGACTGGGGAGAAGGTGTTTTGTAGGGAGCGATGTATATTGTCTATGATTATGTATGAAATGAAATATGAAGACACTTCCTCTGACCGTGTGTTGAAGGCTGGGCGATGATGCCACTGACTAATTGATGTCATTCATCATCTCTGTTGAATGATATGTTTAGGACTTTGTGGCCTTTTAAGGCTTAACTCATGATGGGTTTTCGACAAGCTATGAGAACTGAGAATACCATGTTGTTTGGTTTACAGAAGAAATCACACCTTGAACTTCTCAGGTCCTTTTCCACCTGGAGCTTGGGACTTCAGAGTTTAATGCAGAGCATGAAGGAGTTTCTACAGCCTGGTATTGGTATAAGTATGGCCAGCCTCATTTCTGAGATTGGAATGCCATGCATGGTCTAGGGCCTAGGGCTTTTCATCCTGTCTAGATGGTGCACATCTGTGGGAGAGGCTGCACTGAGACTGGGGATGTCTGTGCTGAGTCTCCACTCTAGTTGGTAACCCAGAGACCATATTTCTTCCCTGAACACCCTGCACTTCAGAAGTCAATCAGTTGAAGAGTGTGGTTTGGGGTTGAATCACCTCCCAGGAGTCCCTTCTTCACCCTTGTTCATCTCATTCCTGATCTGAACCTGGCTAGCTGGAGGCTGGCCATATCACTCTGCAGACCTTGGACACCCCTCAGTGCCCTTGCAAACCAGCCAATGGAAAAGTACAAAGTCTTCTGGCTCCTGGGCTTTGCCAGCTCCCACTGGCCTATTTGATACCTCCTTTACTTCAGGGGAGTGGGAGGATAGCATCAAAATCGAAAGGACAGGGTTTTCTCTGGTTTTATAGGAAAAACAAATTGGCAAGAAGGCCGAGTCAAACCAGCTCAGGCTGTCTGGGCAGATGCCTTTCTTTGCCTTTTTTTCTGTTTATTTTCCAACAAATCAATGCTTAACTGCATTGTTATCGGAGTAGAGCAACAGGTGCAAAAAAATAATCCTGCTGCCAACTCAAATGAAGAGGTAGGGCTTATCCCCTCTGGGAGGTATTCAGAAGATAAGAGAGGCCCCTGCCAACAACTGAATTAGCAGCTCTGTGTACGGTGGGTTTTATGTTAACAGCCCACTCCTAACCCTGATACATAAACATGCCATTGTCTAGAGAGGAGACTTTCAGCCACGCTGACAACCAGCTGCTTTATTCTGCCCCAAGTGGAGATTGGTTTTGGCTGAGGCTTCTTTGTGAAACTCGGAGGCATTATCCTGTCTGCCAACTCCATGTCTAAGTGAGGGTTTTCTCAGAGGCCAAGGGTATGGGGTTGCTGGAGAGGTGAAGGACCTGACTTGCTTTTTAAATTTGTTGAAATGCTTTCCAGGGCTGCTTCTCCCCAAATCCCAGAGAGAGTTGCCCGGCTGGCCCTGCTCTTGCTCGCATTCCATTACCAAGGGGGTGAATGTGCTCAGGGGCCTTTGGAAAGATCTGTTATTGTTTTGAAAGTGTGTCTTGACTGACAATCTATTAGTGCAGGGCTACATCTGTTGTTGGCTCCCCCCCCCCAGCATTAAGGAGATGCAGCATATCTAATATGTATGTTAATTGGAAGAGACCAGTAAATATTTGTAATAGTTGAACAAGCATTTCTCAGAAATAAGTTTCCTTCTCTTGAAGGCTGATTCATCAATTTTGAAGGGTGTGAGGCTTAACACCTAGGTGGTTAAATAATCTTTTAAAAGTGGAGGTGGGGCTAGGTCAGGTCAGGGATCACAGCAGCCAGTCATAAGAACCCTTTGAAGTAAAACAACACCAAAACAAACATCATAAGGGCCATCTAGAAATGCTGGGTTCTGAGATCAGAGCATCTGTTCAGTCTTCAGGGATGCACACATCTCTGAGGTAGCTATACAACTATGAATATGGCAGTGTGGGGGTCCTGAGCATCAGAGGCCGTCCCGCATCATGCTGGCCAACAGTATAGCAATGGGCTCTCTATAGACAGATCGAACCTTGAATCCTCTGGATGGAATCTTTTGTCTCTGACCTTACATGGGCTGTTTTCATGGTTATGGACATTTCCTTCAAGACTAATGTCTCTAGGAGTTAGTCATCTGGTAGTGAGAGATTGAAGGAGAGCCCATGAATGAGTCTACAAAGCAGACATTTTCAGCTGGGAGAGAGCACTCACGGACTCTAACAGAAGGGCTTAGAAATGCAGATCCTGGTTCAGAGGTCTGGGTAGGGATCCCATCAGTTCTTCCTTGGGTGAGAAGCACACTCCACATGAGAGTCAGTTAGCCCCAGTTTCTCAAGTTGGAAGGTGGTGGTCATAGGAGTCATCTGGGATATTCCAGCCTCCACATCTCTTATAGACCATCCCAGGCTGCAAGAAGAACTAGGCCTATGTCTTTATTATACTTTCTTTACCTTATAGTCATTGCACTTTTAAAATTCAGAGGGGGCCATAGCACGGAGACAGATTCTTGAGCTTCTGAGGGAGTAAGGACAATGTCAACTTCTTAGAAATGACCCACCCAGGATGCGACTTGGTTCAGTTGCCACTGGAGAGAGACAGTAGAGCCTTTCTTGGTCCGAGTGGGAGGCATCAAGGTAGCACCCAAGCCACGTAAGAGAACAGAGTTGAAAACTTGCAAAACCTTTTTCAGAGATGGCACTTAGGTTTGCTAACCTGTGTCTACCAAGAAGTTTCCTTAAAATTCTAATCTCACACGAGCACAGAGCTTTATTATATGTTTTGTACTAACTATATTGGTATCCATGGTAACTATAATGGTAGCCATAGATCTTTAGACACCAACAGCTGATCCTTAGAGGAACGGAGGCCCTCAGAACAAGTGTTGAAGCAGAAGCACATGCACATCTCTGGGGTAAGAAGAGAACGATTACTTCTATGGAGGCCTCAAAGGGTTCTATGACCTTTGGAGTCTTGTCATATCTGAATGGAATCGACAGAGGCTCTGTGGTTATTTCAGACAATCTTGTGTTTTGATCAGTTTTGGTGCCTGCCACTGTCTGTATGTACCATCTTGTCTGGGTCTGGCACCAAGGCTGATAGAGGTCAGCACGATGTGACTATTTCCCAATGCTTACTGTCAATACGGTGTATCTGCCATTGAGCCACCCTCTCTCTCCCCATATTGTATCATCAGCCATGAAAATGCTCAATGTCCCAGGAATAATACTTTGTGTGCTGCCATCAGAAACAAGAAATGTCTGCCTCAAAATACATTAGGAAGATATGAAGTTAGCTATAATGTAACTCTAAGAGGGTCACGTACAGTCTCCAAGCTCGATCCCCATTTTGGTTAATTCATAAAAAACACAAATTATGGCCTGTGTTCTATTTAGCTACATTTCACATGAACATGAATTTTCTTTTCTCCTGCTTTGGAGTAGTTCTTTGAAAAGAACAGTCAAATTGAAACGGGAAGTCAGTAGGAAGCTCTTGCAGCATCTGTGTGTTCACCCACTGGCAGCTCTGATTAAGGACGGAGAATTGTCTGGTGGCTGCTGCTGTCACAGAACAAGTAATTATTTAAAAGACTTAATTGCTCTCTTGACTGGAGAAGCAATGTGTCCCATGGCAGCCAGTTCTGAGGCAGTGTGAGGAGTGTGGTTGAGCTTAGAAGAAGGGAGCTGTGAAGGAGGTACATTGTGGCTTTCACTCTCAGTTCCCTTGGACTGACAACAGGGAATAGAACTGCTAACCCTGATGATAAATCTGCCCCATGGTGCAGGGCCTTCTCAATCTGCTTCCGACCTTGTGAGTGAGAGGAGTAAACAATATACCCTTTGACCTGGGATCTAATTCAGGTAAAGCAGCCATGATTTGAGGCCAACTCATTTCTTAAATACTAAGTTGAAAATAACTCTGTGGAGTTATCAAGAGGGGCAGCCACATCGTATTAGTATTTATGCATGTGTATATATGTATCTACTTATTGTACACATATATGTGCTTGTGTATAAGCTTAATAAAGGTATGAGGTAGTTCAGTGGTACAAGAAATGCTGTGACCACATTTGAAATGAGACTGTGGGTACAAATGACTCGAGGGAGACTCTCCTGAGCATTGTTGTTAGACTGAGTTTGAATTCTCATCTAGTTCCAATCTTGATGAGGCCCATGACCTTGAACAAGTTGCCTAACTCCTCTGAGCCTTCTGTTGGATGGCGTAATGCGTTGTAGAGTTGTGGTAACCATCAGCATCCACTCAGATAATGGCTCATGACTTTCGCACATAGCTGGCACATTTAAAATATTCTCAAAGTTTTAGTTACTGTAATATAACAAAAATAATTTTTTACAGCATTTGGTCCTTATTGGGTACCCTACCACTGAGCAAAAGAAAGACCTGCTTCTAGCTGAGAAAGTCCATGTTGGCCTTGTTTGCCATTTCTGGGAGAGTCTCTGCAATGGTTCTAGAATAGAGGCCAGTGGGACAGTCTTTGCCCTTGATAGGAGTTCTGAGGCTGGGCAGAACTTCCTGTGAGATACCTGGTCAGAATCCCAAAGGTGTCTCCTTCTTTGTTTTTCTGTGTCTATACTCCAGATTTCAGAGCCCGATCTTTGCAGCCATTGGATATTCTGCATTAAGGGATCACACAGGGCAGAGAAGCTCATGGCCATGTTTTGTTAGAGCCATGTGGCTCTCCCTATCTATGCTCATTCCAGCACAATAGCCAAGGGCTGTAGGCATGCAAAACCTGTGGTCACATAGAGCTTGGGCATGTGTGCCCTTGCACTGAACTTGGCAGCCTTAGTCTCCGTGTGGTTGGTAAGAGGTGAGGGAACTGGTGGGATGGGGTGATGTTTTTCAGCCCCTCAGGCAAGAACTGTGCCCAAAGGCAAATAGCATGACTTCTGTGAATAGCCCAGCTGTTGACTGCTCAGCTGCTGTATCAATATACTGTATCCACTCAGCAGCACCAGATGGGATAGAGCAGGGATCCGGAGAACAAGCTCAAGGCTTGGCTGGTCTAGCAGCTGGGTCTGGAGAATTGTGCAGATGACAGAGGTCCAAGGTGTAGTTCCAAATGAATTCGGTGCTCAGTTTTCTCCTTGGAGGCCCAAAATGATGAGAATCATAAATATTATTAATATTATAATTTTAAAAGCCACCTAATGTTAACAAAGTATTTATTATGTATCCAAAACCTTAAGCTTGTATTAGCTGCCCCCCTTACCCCCATTTTTTACACAAAAATCCTAACAGAATATCCTCATATCATAAATGAGGAAACAGAGGGTTGGAGAGATTAAACAACTTGTATGAATTTGCCATGTTAATAGTCTGGCAAAGCCAGGACACCTGACTCCATAGCCGATGGCTCCCAGACTCTTGTGCCCTCTTGTTTCTGGGGAGTCTGGTTCTACCCCAAGAATGTCCCTAAAGCCAGACGATGTCCAGCTTAAGAAGAGCTTCACCCTAAGAGCTAACTAACATCAGGCCGTGGTCACACAGATGACGCTTGAGTCCTTTAAACATTCTTGCTCACTGTTGTTACCTCCACTTTTTGTCATATGGGGAAACCTAAGCTGTAAAGGAAATTCTACTTCCCCATAATGAACATGGCCACCAAATCTCAACCTTCATGGCATATGTCATGATCCTTGGCATTTAAGGACCGTCTTGGAGGTTCAGTAAGTTGAGCTGGGTAGGAATCTTCTGATCCTCTTGAATATGTCCTTCAAGCTCAGAGCCAGAGAGACTCTGTCTCTGTGGCTAGACCTCACCTTCTCCCATGTGTAAACCTCCTACTACCAGCAGCACAAATCTAAGACTCTCAAATTTTAGTCAGATCAAGTGTTCCATTCCTGCTATGTGTGTTTTTCTGAAGTGGTCCAGTCTTTATGTGGTGACTAGGATGGCCATCCTCTGGAAGAGAAGGGAGCCTTTGATGAAGGCCTAGAGGGTGCATGGTCCCGGGGCATTATGTAAGCCCAGAAGCTCCTGTGGTTAGCGTCGTAGGTCTTATGTTGCTTGTCCCAGCTGTCACCTCCACAGGCCTTAGTTTGAACCACAGTTCTCAACCACGGGTGACTTTGCTCCAGGAGACACATCAAAGAAAGAGCTTCCAGCATGTGGAATCTAGTGGGTAGAAACCATGGGCACTACTGCGTGAAGACTTCCACACCAAAGAATGTCCCAGCTCTACCTGCATTCCTGTTTCTTACAACAGGATTCACAGTGGGCCAAGGATTGGCTCCTTGACAGATGACTGGGTAAAAAAATGTGGTTCACATGTGCAATAGACTAGAGTTCAGCCATGAAATGAATGGAATCTTATTTGTGGCAATGGGGATGGAACTGGAGGACATCATGGTGAGGGATAAACCCGACATAGAATGACAAACACTGAATGTTTGCTTCCACTCCTTGGTGGTCGGTTAAATAATGATCTCATAGAAGAGAGAATGGTGGAGTTAGAGACTAGGAAAGTAGCAAGGAAGGGGGCAGAGGAGAAAAGGTTAGCAGGTCACAAAATGCAATTAGAGGAAGAATTAGCTCCAGTGTTTTTCGGAACAATAGTGTAACCACCGTCTACAATCATTCATTATATATTTCAAAGCAACTGGGGCAGAAGCATTCCAAACACAAGCAAATGACTAATGTTGGAAAGGAGGAAATACTAATTATATATTTTATACATGTGTGAATTGCCAGACTGCACCCTCCAAAATATGCACACATGCTAGGCCTTAATTAGGAATTTCAAGAAAGAATCGTTCAGCCCCAAATTTCAGTTGTGGGAGTGCTGAGAAGCTGCTGATGGCCTCTTACAGGCATGAGGAGGGTCTAGTCCTTTGTGCCTCTGCCCTGCCCACTCACGGAGCCATCAGTAGCCATCCCTCAAGCTGAGGATGGAGAGAAGTGAGTCCTGTTTCCAGGTCACCTGGTACACGTGGCACAGGAAGCCTCACTCAGCCTCTGATGCATAGAGCCAGTCCTAGCACAGGTGAGACGTGTTGTAGCAACACCTTGACATTTGCTATTTAAAGAATAGAAAGATAAGGCTACTTTTAAATTGGGTGGTGTGCACACTATGCATTGGATTTGGACACTTCTAAAGCCTCTCACCCTCATCATTGCCTGGGTTCAGAATGAGGGATAGATTCAAAGTCACAGAGCCAGTTGGCATCTGGAACCTAACTGGGGTCCTGCAGATCCTAGACTCGACTTCACACATTTACTATTACTATTTTTTTTTTTTAAGGAAAGCTATGCTGAAGGCAAAGCAGGGAGCTGAAAACAAGCCCTAAATAATCTTCGCTTCTTTTAATTAAAAGGGTAGCTTTTTATACTCCATAAACCAATCAGTGTACAGCATGGGAAGTCTGTATTACTACACGGGGGTGTGGGTACGTTGGCCATAATCGGGCTTTTTTATAGTTCTCAAGGCACATTTATTATCCATTATCTCATTTGATCTTCTCAACCGTCCTGAGAGGCTGTTGGACGACAAATGTCTACATTTTATATTTGAAAACTTGGGTCCGGAAGGGTGTAGATGTGGCCAAAGGCACTTGGTTAATCCAGTCCACCCAAAGTGCCTCCTATGTCTCCCGTGGCTTCCGTGGCTCCCGTGGCTCCCAGTGGCTGCTGTCAGGGTCTAGGACTGTCTCTACTCACAAGCCTGGGGGAGCTCCGATGAACTCTGACTCACTAAGGGTTAAGCCACATAAACTTTTTTATGAGTTGTAACTATTTAAGGAGCCCCGTAAAAAGGGCCCCTCACTATGCTGCCTGCTTTCCCCTGGAAAGGGAATGCTGGAGAGGAGGAGGGCTTGGGAGCGGGTGCAGAGAGGGCGTGTGTGAGCAATTGAGACCCTGTAGTCCCAAAGGCTTCTGTGTGAGTTGGGAATAGCTATGGAAGTTTCCAGGCGAGTGTGTGGAGAAATGACATGTGCCCCAGGGAAAGGATCCTGACTAGAAGCTAAGAAGTGGCCCGAGACACTTACCAAATTCTTTTAAAAAAAAAAAAGTTTTTATGCTGCTTAAACTTTACTTAGATTTGTTTTTCATGTGTTTATGTGTGAGACTGTTCTGCCTACATGTATGTATATGCACCTTTCAGGTGTGCCTGGTGCCTGAGGAGGGGAGAAAAGGACACCAGATCCCCTGGAACTGGAGTTAGGGGTGTCGTGATCCACCATGTGGGTGCTGGTAACTAAATCCGCTCTTCTACAAGAGCAACTGTGTTCTCACCTGCCAAGCCACCTCTTTAGCCCCAGTTCTTGTTATGAACGCCTAAGACCTTGATATATTCAGTGTCAGGTGATTCTTCTCCGGCTCTGAGTTTGGTGATATGCCCATTGTACAGCTGGGGCAAGTGAGGCTAAGGAAATTTGGAGCCAGGTGGATTAGAGCTCAGCATCATGTACAATGAGCAGAGGGACTAGAGTTTCTGTTCCCTCCTCAACTCAGAAGAGTGGGTCCAGCCCCTGTACCACCTCTCTTCTCTTAGGAAGTAGAAGACAAACCTCTGAATTAGTAAGAGGGAGCTGCCTACTGGATCCAGCAGGTCTTGTCCCCACCAGCCACTTTGAATCAGCCCAGCAGGGGAGTCCTAGGAATCGATGGTAGGAGACCTATCTATGCAGGTCCTCTGAGGTTGCAAGGCCACTCTCTCCAGCAGGGCTGGGCCCTGAGCTGCAACCCTTTCAGGGTTAAAATGTAACCTTTCCACTGCTTGTGGGTGAGCAAATGCTGCCAAGGAAGAAACCCAGCCTTGAGCAAACAAAAGCCAGGGCTGGGCTCTGTCCCTCCCCAGCTGCCTTCTGAGTCTCACAGGCTTTCTTCTGCCTTAAAGCCCCTGAAGGGTGAATTAGCATAGGGGGATTGCTCTGAAAGGCAGATGAAAAAATGCCGCCCTTACTGTGTGAAAGAAAGGTTTGAACTGATTGGTTTCCCTTCTCTCAAGGTGAGAATGAAAAAGGTATCTGGAAGAGGGCTTAAGAATCAGTTTTACCTCTTTAGATTGAGAAATGTAGGCTCAGGGTTGGTTTGAATCCAGGTTAGCCATCTTCCTCACAGTGGTTTCTCTTAACTGTGTCTGACCTTGTGCCAAGCGCCACAAGTGTAGAACAGTGTTTGATCTCTAACCAGTGTCCAGGCTGGATGTGATCATCTGCATTTTTACATTGCATACGGGAGCTGAGGAGGGCTCAGAGACGTTGAGTAACCTGTGTGGGCTAACACTCGAGCTAGCAAGTGGGAGAGCTTGGAGAAATCCCAGCTCTCCTGGCCTCAAAGCTCTCCTGTAGGTGCCAGGATGGAGACTCCAGCTCTCCCGTGCTCCCTCCCAAGCTTCTCTAACTGAATGTCTTTGTTGTTTCTACTCTGACTCGCTTTCTTCACTTTCCACTCATGCCCTGTGTTCAGCAAACATCAGTGACTACCAGGGCAGCGATTACAAGTGGTGTCTGGCCTAGTTCAAGCCCCAAATGCTGCTCTGTCCCCGGGACCTATAGGTGGTACTCAGCCCCTCATCAGACTGATAATCCTTTGCTGAATAAATGAATGTGTGGGTGGATTACATGCTTTCTCAAGGTTATGTATCTTTTCTCGGTAACTTTCTACCAACTAGAGGAGCAGAAGCATTGTTGGGAGTGTGTGTGTGTGTGTGTGTGCATGTGTGTGTGTGTGTGTGTGTGTGCATGTGTGTGTGTATGTGTGTTCACGTGTGTGTATGTGTGTGCACGTGTGTGTGTATGTGTGTGCATGTGTGTGTGTGTGTGTGTGTATGTGTGTGATATTTGGGGGGGAAGGACCATTCTGTTTACATGGATAACACCTTGGGATGTAAAATTTCCTCCAATTAGGACAATAAAACCCAACTACAAGCCACACTGCATCATTTTATAAAACATGAGAGGCCATGTTTCTTGGTCTCTGGGCTAGGATGAAGTGTGAGGAAGGAGAGAGACCATGAACAGACTCACTAGGCCTCAGCAAACAAAACAAAACACAAACAGAAACTGCTTCCACCCCCGTGACTGCACACTCCTGGGCTCTAACTTGCAGTGTGAAGGGTGTCCAGTTTGGGAGTAGGCATCATAAATGTTATGAATTTTTTCTGAGATGTAAAAATGTACATTGTTCCAATGTAACAATGTTCTCCAGGAAAACTGTTCTCCTGGGTCCCAAGGCTGAGAAACCAAGGAACTTGTCTTGAGGATAATTTCAAAGCCTATTGGGTCTTCCCAAAACTTTCTGCTATAACTTTTTAGCAGAACACAAAAATCTTAGTTTTCTGTACTAGAAAGATGAGGTGTCTATCACAGAAGTCAAAGGATTACTAATCTTAGCCCAGAGCCTAAAAGCTTAAGGAGCGCTACTTAGATAGGGTGGAGGCCCTCAGACGACCGGTCGACCCCAAGGAGAACACGTCCCTAAGTGTGGTAGCCACTGTTCCGGGGACTCACAACGTTGTCTCACACAGGGGCTAGGTTTGAGATTTCGCCAATCGAAATTCCTCTTCAAATAAAACTTCTCTGGTATTTTCACTTTTGTGAAGCACTTGGATGCTGGCCAGATTTGCCCTGCGAGCAGGCATTGTGTTTTCCTCCGGGCTTCATTTCTGATCAGAGATTATTCATTTATGAATGGGTGGCTGTAAAAACTTGCCTCATGCATATGAAAATTGAACCTGGAAAATTTTAATTGCCATGAGTTTTGCTTTTGCTGAAAGGGCTGTGGCAATGGGTAGAAGGGCATGTTCCCTTTTTTTCCCCTTTCTTTCTTTTTGTCTTTCTTTCCCAAATGAACTCCATGTTCTGTACTCTCCAGTGACATTTGTCTAAGAGGCACTGATTAAATGACTGTTTGATCCCTTACAGATCATGATTCTGGAAGGAAGTGGTGTAATGAATCTCAACCCGGCCAACAACCTCCTTCACCAGCCGCCAGCCTGGACGGACAGCTACTCCGCGTGCAACGGTAAGGCCCATCCTTCTTGGTCTTCCTTGTCTCCAACTTGACGCTGGGAAAATAGAGGTTTTATTCATGGGTGACATGAAGGCTTGGTACAATCTTCCCCCCGCTCCCGATAATTGAACCCAGTGCCTTGCCTAATCATAGACCCTACCACTGATCTATACTTTCTCATAGGAGGAAGCTTTTAATGCTAAAGGGCTCTGTGGGCCTCCAGGGCTCTATTCCAAAGCCCATTTGAGATAGACCACCATCTTCTCCCAAAATAAAGATCTGGGTTGGCAATGAAGGTGTTAGATGAGATATCCTAAGGGATGGGGACTCCTTGTTGAAGCTTTCAGCAGTGTTTCATTGGCTATCAAGATAGAATCAGGAAGGTGAATGTATACACAAGTACACATATGTGTATTTAACACACACACACAGAGAGACAGAGAGAGAGAGAGGGAGAGAGAGAGAGAGAGAGAGAGAGAGAGAGAGAGAGAGAGAGAGAGAGAGAGAGAGAGAGAGAGAGAGAGATTGCTTGTTTACCACCACTTCCTGATTTAAGGAAGAGAGATTGGTCAAGAAACCAGGTGCTGTCGTTTAGTGCTTTACTGTGTAACATACAGACTCAAAGTAGGAGGGCCTGGTGACAAGACTTGCAGGTAATGTCTGCTAATCCAACCTGCGGCTCACAATGAAAGCTGCATCAGGGGCTCTGTGCTTCCCTGTGAAGGCATTCAGCACAGTCAGGCTGCTGGGACTCAGTGCACCCTCACCTGCTGCTAATTCCCCCTGTCCCCACCTCCACCCCCACCCCCAACCCCATCCCCACCCCCACCTCCACCCCAGAGATGCTGCCACTCACATTTACCTTGACACACAGACGTGTCCTGTCAGAGAGAAGAGTTTGAGAAGCAAGAACGAGGATGATGGTAGGGTGACATTCTCTGGGTCCACGTGGCGCTCCTCTTTTAACTTGGAGTCCCAGCCAGGCATGGGAGGAAACATGAACAGGTGCCCTTCCTGTTTTAGATTACTTGTCTCCTCAAACTGCTGTCCTTTCTGGACAGCTACATATTCTGTGGTAGACCTGGAACTTGCTGTAGGGAACTAGAAAGAAAAAAAAATCTAAAGAGAACCGGAAGTCGTGGCATGCCACAGGCTTTGGAGAAAACTGGAGCAGTAGATTTAGCAGGGAGTACAATTCCGATGTCACTTTTATTTCTTTAACTCTGGAGCTTCCAAAGAAGACCCTGGTCCTTATCAAGACTGAAGGGAGGGGGAAGATGGCTAAATGGTAGAGAAAGTTACCCTGACACGGGGGACTCTGATGATTGCCTGAGGAGGGAGGCGTCCTCTCCTAGCCAACTTCAGGCAAGTTTCTCTCTCTCCTCTCTCAGGTTTGAACAGAATATCAGAAACTGTGTGTAATTAGGTTCACATTGAATGCACAGGGGAGAGGATCCTGGGCCTGCCACAAAGAGCAATGGGATTATTTTAGGAGTAGAGGTCATCCCAACAGCAGCAGCAACAACAGCAGCAGTAGCAACAACAACACTTCTCATCTTTAAACAGTGACACATGTGAGATACAATAATAATAAAAATAGTAGTAAGGACTTGGAAACACCCACTATAAACTTTGTATTTTTTGCAGGAGAATTTCTATATACCTCAAGTTTTAGACTACATTTTCCAGGTCCTTACTCCCTTCCATTGCCCTGTTGCTGTCTCCTGTAGGGAAGGCTGTGGGGATGCATTTGCTTGGCTATAAGAGCCATGAGGCTCATCCTATGAGTGCCAGGTATCGATGGCCATCACCTTGATATCCTGACTGATCTTGACTTCTTGCTCTTGTTGTCTCTGAGGTCTGGAAGCAAAGGCTGGATCTGAAGGGGGAGAAAAATGAGATTGCCTAAGACCTTCCCTGCTTCCTATACTTCCTCTGGGTGGGATGAAGGGTTAGCCCCCAGGCATTATGGGAAACAGAGTCCTGAATCATCCTGTCACTCTATAGTCCAGCAGCAGCAGCAGCATGGCAAAGCTTGCTAAGAAAGCAGAAATTCAGGCCCCAGCCCATACCTACTGGATTGGGATTTGCATTTAAACAGAGTCCCTGGTGATTGCAGTTGTGCTAAAGTTTTAAGTATTTAGCCAGCATGATTTTGAAGGGACAGTTAGGGATACTTTCCTTATAAATACATTTTCTCACAGAATGCTGTCCCCTGACCAGGGCTCAGTGGTAGCTTCTGGAAAACGGAGTAGTTGTGAACATTCATGAGACGGGATTTGGGTCAATTCCTTACAGTTCTCTTAAGCGGGCACAAGGTAGCTATGCACATGGAACATTAAAACATATCTCGTTCAGCAGTTTACCACTGTAATGCACTTCACCTCGTCATCCAAATTACCTCACAATGCATGTCTCTACCTCTGCATTATTTGCTCTTCAGTTGAGACGGAATCATATTGGTTATGTAGTAAGCTTCCACTATGGCTCCAGTGGAGTGTTTATGGATATAAGATGAGTAAGATAGGAGTCCATGGCCTTGAACATACAGTTTGCAAAGAAGAACAAGCCAGGGCTAAGAGATCTATAAAGATAAGCAAGACGGGACAGGTGCTGTGGAGAGAAATCACAAGCTCAATTCCCGGAGGTCCAGTTCTCAAAGTCAGGTAGGGAAATGGGGGTGGCTCTGAGTTCAAAAGAAAGGGAACCAGGAGTTCAGCAGCGGTAAAGGGAAGATAGAAAGGGGCCTGAGGACAGACATCAGAGAAACAAAACTCAGAGGACACAGGTGACTTCAAAAGCAGCTAGCAAAGGGCTGCAGTGCACGGCACGGCAGTTCTGTATGTTACTTCAGGGAGAGTGGGAAGCTCCTGAAGGAACTGAGTGGCAGCCAGGTGTTGGAGCAGCTGCAGTCATCAGCCAGGGGCGAGGAGACATCACATGGTCAGCAAATGGACTGTGTCACTTCAGGGAAGGGCAAAGCCATCAGAGAAAAGGAAGCCTAACTTAAGGCCCCATTTTTGGCTGAAAATGATCTGTATTTGATGGATCTCAGCTTTTGTCTCTGTACCTCTGTCTCTGTCTTTCTGTGTGTGTGTAAGAGGAAATAGAGAGTGGGAGAGAGAATTCTCCTCAGCCCTCTGCATCCCAGGTTTCTACACCTACACACTCATCTAAATCCTATAAAAAATGCATCTGGGGGCTGCAGAGATCACCCATGGCTAAGGTGATTGTTAGGCAAGTATAAAAATCTGAATTGAGAGTTGCCAGTACCCAGGCAGATGTGGTAGATCACATCTGTAATTCTAGCACTGGAAGGCAGGTAGATGGATCACTGTATCTCTGTGGCCAGCCAGTCTAACCAAATCAGTGAGCTCCTGGTTCAGTGAGGAAACCTTGTCTCAAAAAATAAGATGGAGAGCTATACTAAATGCCAGATAGTGACTTCTGGTCTCCACACACCCACTCAATACTCATGTGCATGCACTTGCATATAAACAAATTCATGTACACACACACACACACGCACACACACACACACACACACACACACACTGCATCTGAGCTGAGAAAATACAAAATCTTTTCTTGTCATTATTTTCCAAACAATCCAGTGTTAACTATTTACAGAGCATTTACTTTGTTGTGGGGATTGTAGCTACTCTAGAGATTTTAAAATACAGTGGGAAATGTGTAGGTTATATGCAAATATGGCATTATATAAGGGATGTTTTTGATATTCATGAGGTGTTCTGGCAAAGTTAATGTATTTGCATGGGTACAGTCAGCTAGACAGTAGATGAACTATAACCAACTCTTTCACATCGGCTCTTCTTTGAGGGTAGGGTAGAGAGTGAGTTCAGAGTACTTAAGGTGTTGTGTGTTATCTAGTAT
This sequence comes from Rattus rattus, assembly GCF_011064425.1. NCBI lineage: Eukaryota > Metazoa > Chordata > Mammalia > Rodentia > Muridae > Rattus > Rattus rattus. The sequence continues at coordinate 81,113,822 of NC_046158.1, read as the reverse complement.
TCGGAGATGGACATCACACTAGGAAGAATATGAAAACGTCCTGCCACAACTGGGTAAAACCCTCACATGTTAGGAGCCTGCTATTCAGAGTACATTCTGTATTCAGCTCCCATAGGGATGCTCACAAGGTGTGGGGGCTATGACTATGGTCCCCATCACATTAACTCACAGCCATTCCTTTGTGTCTGAGACCACTCAGGAACAAGCAGAAGCCACTCACTGGATCTTCCCCTATTTTGCAGTTTCCAGTGGTTTTTTTGGAGGCCAGTGGCATGAAATCCACCCTCAGTACTGGACCAAATACCAGGTGTGGGAATGGCTGCAGCACCTCCTGGACACCAACCAGCTGGATGCCAGCTGCATCCCTTTTCAGGAGTTCGACATCAGCGGAGAACACCTGTGTGGCATGAGTCTGCAGGAGTTCACGAGGGCAGCAGGCTCAGCTGGGCAGCTGCTATACAGCAACCTACAGCATCTTAAGTGGAACGGTGAGTAGTACCCAAGAAGAGCAGGGGCTCCACAGCTGGCTGGGTGCCTTCTCAGGAAATTACATTTCCCAGGAAAGGGAAGTAGTAGAGAGAAGAGAGGAGAGGTGCAAAGTTTGGGGTATGCTATGTGTCTTATCCCTTAGAACCATTTATGAAACACTTCTTGTGGATGCCTTCATTTCCAGAGAGACAGAAGTAGCTTATCCACAGGATACCTGTCACAGCAAGACAAGATTTTCCTTTACATTATATGTGTGTGTGTGTGTGTGTATGTATATGTATGTGTGTGTACATGTGTGTATTTATTATATTATACATTGTACACTATACATTATGCATTATGAATTGTGCATTATTCATTATATACATTATATATTTATATATTTAATTATATATAATTTTATTTGAGGCATTCAAGTATTTTACCTGTGTGTTTGTATCTGCTCTATATGTGTCCCTGGTGTTCATGAACAGATCAGAAGAGGGTGTTGGATCTCCTAGAACTGGAATTATGAATGATTATGAGCCACAGTGTGAATACAGGGTACTGAATCTGGATTCTCTACAAGAGCATCAAAGTCCTTTAGCTTCTGAGCCATCTCTCTACTCCCCTTTTATATTTTTTGACAGAGTCTAATATCTTCATTTTTTAGCCATTCATTGTTAAATATCATCAATAATAAAAACAAAATAATTTTTAAAAAGAAAAGATAAAGTTATAAAATTAAAATTAAAAAGTTATAAAATTTTAATTAGAAAAGTTTTTGTTCTGTTAACTTGAGACCCGGTTGGACTTTGTGGTTATAAGCTGGCCTTAAATCTCTCTGCCACTCAGACTGTCCCTGAACTCAAAATCCTCTTTAATTATCCTTCCAAGTTCTAGGATTACAGGAATGAACTAGCATACCCAACCCAGACCCTGGCTTTTAAAATGGGAGTCCAGTGTATTTAAGAAGGCAAGTAGATCTGTGTCTCTGGAAGGGAGAAGGCTAGCCCCACCTCTCCCCCTTTCCTTTAAAGGCATAGAACAGGGACTAGAGAGGTGGCTCAGCAGTTAAGAGAATGCACTGCTCTTGCAGAATTGATTCCCCATACCCACAGTAGGGGGTCTTACAAGCTCCTGTAACTTCAGTTTTAGGGGACCCAATACATATGACAAACCACACTGCATCTGTGCTCATGTGCACATACACACAGAGGCACACACAAGGTCATATACAGTACAAAATAATAAAAACTAGATATTTAAAAAATAGATCCATAATAAAAATATTTCTGAAAGCAGAATGAATGGGTTGGATACACACAGGTTGTTTCTGTAGTTATTTCTGGATTAGTTCCTAAAACCTCAAGGTTCTCTCCTCACTTCTCACCCTCACACAGAGCCCACCTTGCAAATTGTCCATGGTGCAGTGTACACACACACACACACACACACACACACACAGAGAGAGAGAGAGAGAGAGAGAGAGAGAGAGAGAGAGAGAGAGAGAGAGAGAGAGAGAGAGATTGAGACTGACCCATTGGAAAGTACGTTTATGTCTCAGCAAAGCTTGTGTTTAACAAGTAACTAGGGCTCAGTAAATGTGAGCTCTAGAGCCCTGTGGACAGCCTGAACGTCAGCAGGGAGTGTGACAATGACACTGGCAGCCATCATGCTATTTTGGATGACCTCATATGGTACCCTGGCATTCTCTTTTCACTCATCTCATGGTGGTGATCACTCATCTTTGTTTTTTCTAGAATCAAACAAAACAAGGCTCTATTATTTAAATAACCCCCAGGGATCTTTGCAACAAGCAGACATACACTTGAAGAATTAGAAGTACCACTCTAATTATGTACCCTCCTGGGAAGCTTTATTCTCACTGAAACCTAAGGCAGGGAGGCCTGGGGGGTCTGGCGGTCATCTTTGAGCTTCTATCATTTGTTTGGTCTTGCTATTCTTACCTGTGAGTGCAAAATGGTAGGAATTTTCAGTCTGGGCTTCTCGTTTGAATTTCTACACATGTTCTTTTAGTTTACATTTGTTATGAATATATGTACACTAGAAATCGATTCTTATGGAAAAATGCTGTACCCATTTTAAAGATGGGAGAACTGAAGGTCAGAAATATGAATTATCAGTAATCCCTGGGGAAGAAAATCACTACAAACTCATTTACATGTCTGCCTTTATACATGAGAGTCAAAAGGAGTTGCAAACAAAGATGAGGTTACGTGACAGGAACCAGGTGTGTGAGTGCTGAAGGCACAGGTAAAGGGACACCCATGGCATTTTATCCAGATGCATCTCATAGACGAATCTAATAAAGGTAGGGTTGACTGAGTCTAAGATCAAAGACTTAAGTGCTAGAGAAGTTAAAATGCCTTTCTGTGCATCCTCACTTCGATTTCATATGATGTCTTAACGTGAGAAAGTACCATAGAGCTCATGTAAGGGACTCTACCTGCTTTAATCCCTTGAGTTTATAGAGGAGACGGAGACTAGACTAGCAGATACCTTACAACTCCTAGTATTGGAGAAGACAGCTTTCTGGTTTATAACAATTTACAGTTCTACCACCAAAAGATCCCATGTGTGTAGGTGCCCTGGGCTACTGGTTTTCTGGGGTGAGAGACAGTCCCAGGCTTTGGCGTACTGAGGCTCACCTGGGAGACTTCCACAGGCAAACAAGGAAGGCAGCAAGATGGCAGAAGCTCTTCAAAGGAGCCAGCTCTGTCCTTACTGAAGTGTCAGGTTTTAACTCCGCCTGACTTTCCCATCTGTCCTTCACAGGCCAATGCAGCAGTGACCTTTTCCAGTCTGCACACAATGTCATTGTCAAGACTGAACAAACTGGTGAGTACTGAGAGACTGAAGGGAGCCAGCTCAGCCAGGCAGAGCCCTGGGAGAGTCAGGGGAGGGAGAACAGGAGACTGTGGCAGAAGAGGAATTCATGGAGGTCACTTCCTTGCCTCCAATGGGCCACTCTGCTGTAAGCCTCTTCCTTGCCCTTGGGACCAGTGGCCACCAATTTTGTCTTGTGTGTGTGGTGAGCTGCTCTGCTGCCAGCAGTACCTCATGTCTGTCTGCCAGTCATAGCACCATACAGATCCCAGATCAGTAGCCCGGTAAACACAGACTCTACGGTAGGCTTCCTTCCCAGAAAGAGTGAGGCTGGGGTCAGGAAAGCAAGGGAAGAGAAGACAAGTCTTTGTTCTCCTACCTCCATGAGCGTGAACTTCACAAGGAGAGAGCTGCTGTCTTGATGTTGTAGACAGCATAGTGCCTGGGCCCTAGTGAGCTTTCACAGGGACGTTTAAAGGTGGCTGTAGAGACCAATCCCCATCTTGAGGGTATTTCTATTTGAAAGATCCTGCCCTGGGCTCTAACATTTCATAGTACCTACATACAGTTTAGGTTCCTTTCCTCTGTATCCCAAACTTCATGGACACACGTACGCGCGCATGCTCACACACACACACACACATACACACACACAAAAAAAAACCACAAACCACAAAAACAAAAAATCAAAACAAGAATAACAACAACAACAGCAACAGAACAAAATAAAACAAAATGAAACAAACGAACAAACAAACAAACAAACAAAACATGCAGGCCACACTGCTCCTGGGTCACTCCCTATGACTAAATCAGATAGATTATGTGTTGTGTGGGCTGACAAACTTTGCCTCAGGTCTCCCTGAGGGTTGCGTGCCAGTTGCCAAGGACAGAATTTGACCTGGGGTGAATTTTGAGTCACTTGGCACCAAAATTAGCCCATGCAGTTATTTAACCTTTTATAAGGGCCTGGTCTACTGTCATTAAAGAAAAAAAAAACTAGCTGCTAAACATGTCAATTAGGCCTTCCGAGGTCGTCCTTCAACTTGGATGCTCTGTGTTTTGTAGGTCTGCCCAAGTTCTGGAGACAGATTATGATTTGGCGTAGAGAATGGCCTTGGCCTTACACATAGCCCCACTGCAAGGGCCAGGGTGATATTGGAGAGGTTCCAAAGAAGCTGATAATCCTCCTTGACCATCCGGACATTCTTGTGGGGCTGGTTTGGAAAAGTTGAGAGCTCCAGGGTGGAGAAGGTCCACCCTGGGAAATGGGGAGAATAGACTTAGAGGCCACCCCCAAACCTCTTTGGAGGTTGTTTTTAGAGACAACAATAGATGTACAAGGTGACCCAACAAGGACAGAGGGTGTAACCCCAAAACATTGGGCTTGGAGTGTCCAAACACATATCTGTGAGTTCAAATACCAGCTAAATCCCCATGTCATAAACAGGAGGACTTAGCCAGTGAGTCAGGTTTTATACCATTTATGCTTTTAAAAACAAGACAGAGCTCAGCCAGTAGCTTGCTACCTCGTCCTCACATGTGGGACCTGGGTATCAGGAAAACCAAAGCAGCCCAGAGTGGGGGCCAAGAACTTGATGCCAGGAAGAAGGTGGGACATCAAGCTCTTGGCCAGCCTAAAAAGAGAATGCTTATATTGGAAGCTGGCCTGGATCTGATGACCGTGTGGGAGTTGGGCTTACTTGGGGTAGGTGGAAGGGAGTTTCCTTCTGATCAGAAAGCTGAAGAGTGTGTCTCACTTGGACTAATTGTTGAGACACGGCGTACAGGAAAAGGAGCAGGGAGTGAGGGGGCGATTTTAGTTTCTCCCAGAGATGAAGCAAAGGCCCACCCATAAAAGTTATTTGTGTGATTTGGTAAAATTTCTTTTCTCCTGAATTTTGAGAATTCTATATCACCCCTTAAGCTACTCGGAGAGAGCCTAGATGCCAGTGGCTGTCACTCAACTTAAGGGGAACTACTCTTCTGAGTTTCACCAGTGAAGGAATTGTGAAAGACTGGCTACATTTTTTTTTTCCTTTTGTGAAAGAAACACATCCATTCCCTAAGAAAGAAGAATGCTCATTAATTCATTATTACACATTTATTCATCTCCAACAAAGCTTTCCCCTCCAGACTAAAATTATCCTGGCGATTATGTGGTAGGATATCAAGCAAGGACAGCCAGGCTGGAGCAATTTCTAGAAAAAAGAGAATTGGTTTAGGATAGGATTCTACAGCCTGAAATGTAATGAGTGCCGATCACATGGTTAGGACCATAACAAAGCTATTTTCATGAAGCTGAGAGAAAAAAGGGAGGATTGACATTGTTACATAGCAGCAGATAATTGAAGCCCAGTCTTTCTTACCCCTCTTCTTGGCTGCTATCCTTTCCCCATACCTTTTAGATGAGCAGCCACCTAGGATGAGACTTCTTCCACCCAGGGATAACAATCGTTGACGTTTGCCATCCTCTATCCCTTGTAGATCCTTCCATCATGAACACATGGAAAGAAGAAAACTATCTCTACGATCCCAGCTATGGTAGCACAGTAGGTAACTACCTCCCTGACTCTGAAGGGCCTTTGACACTTTGCCTCAGTGCGGTGTCATCAGGAGGGTCTCTCAACGTCCCTTCTTCCCTTTTGTTTTCTGCAGATCTGTTGGACAGTAAAACTTTCTGCCGGGCTCAGATCTCCATGACAACCTCCAGTCACCTTCCAGTTGGTAAGTTGTCCAGACATGGGCTGGGCTTGCCTTCTACTTGTGCTTACTTATTATCAATAAAACTTACCACCGCTCCCCATTTCTACCTCACTGGAGTCTTTCTCATTAAAAAGCTAGGGAAGGAACTGAGTTGTCATCTGCATGAGCAGCTGTTCTTCCCAGCAAGCCACATACCAACAACTATCCTCACATTCCTCAGAAGTGTACTCCTGTATCACTCTGCTTTGCTAATCTCTTGAGACAACGCTCCTTGGGGTTCTTGGATTTTGAAAATAAATTTGCTTTGGAGATAAACCTGGTAAATTTATTTGTACTTAAATTTGGGAGAAGACTAGATTTAATTTTCAATTGCATCACAAACATACATTTTTTGAACTATGTTTGGCTTTAGAGAACTCAAAACACCTACAGACCTCTGGGCATAGTCTACAGATATAGTGATTTGGAAGTGTGGACAGCAGCCCTGCACTCGCAGCCTCCCTCCCCTCCCCACAACCCCAACACACACACACACACACACACACACACACACACACACACACACACACACACTTGAAACCTAATCTTGATGGCTCCTCAGTTCTCTGTCATTAGAGCTGTGTCAACTATATTTGTATTGGGCGTATTGGTTATGACTGGATATGACTAGGGGTTATCCATGATGCTGCATTTGTTAAAGGTTACAACCAGGTTGGCACATTGGGGATGGAGTTTGTGAGAGGGCTTTCAGACAATGGTACATTTTTATGTGTGCTATAAGAATTAGCTGAACAAAGGTTTTGTTTGTTCCTTGCTCTGGTTGTTTCTAGACCTTTTTGGGTCTGTGAAGCTGAGACATCATTTGTAAGGAAAGTGATCTGCAAGAATTGACCCTGGGGGTGGTGTCAGGCTCCTTGTGGTTCCTCTAGTTTAAAAATAAATTTGCTTTGGAGATAATTGGAAATTAGCAGTGTCTATAGGAAAGAAAGCATGGACTTAATGACTCTCCACCATTGTTTGCTTTAGTTGAGTGTGGGGTCGTTTGAACTGAACTAACCAGAGCTTTTAGTTTAAAGTTTTGTGCAGGTCAGACTCCTTGAATGCGAGAACTGGGAGCAAGTCTGGAATTGTGGTTGTGATTTGAAGCAGCCCCCCTCCCAACCCACAAATAGCCCCTAGTGTGTATCCCTTGAAGTATTTTGTGTAAATTAGGAAGGAAGGCCATATCTGTCACTGTGGAAGAGCCATCCTTCTGGATAATATTCTGTGGCAATGGTTGCCACCTACCTAGAGAAGATTAGCAGCTTCAGGGTTGAGGAAAGCACCCAAGTCACCCTCTCGTTTCCACTCTAACTTCCGGTAGTTGTCATCTTCCCTGTCTTTCCTGTTGGGTCTTTAACACCTGGCAAAAGATGTCAACTAATGATAAAGTTGAACCAACTGCTTCGAGAGCCTCCAGGGTTTTAAAGTTCCCCAGGCTCCTAGGAAGTCACAGCCTTGTCACCTCACATCCAGGTCTTCCTTCCCCTTTCTGTGTCATACATCTAGAATCTCAGACTAGCAGGGGCTCAAAGTAGCAGCTTATGCCTGCATGCTGTAACAGCAGGGAGCCGCCATCTTCTGGGTTCATCTGTTATGGTTTTAGATGGTCCTTACAATGGACTTCATGATCTGCTTCTCCACTTCCTGACCACCTCTGTCATCATTTTCACCTGCCTTGGGAACAGGCTAGAAAATGAGACAGATAATCCAAGCCCTCTATCAGAGTTAGTTTCCTTAAAAAAAAAAATCAACTCTGTAGTTGGTGGATTCTTGGAGTTTTAGGTCTGACTGGATATTAATTGCAACCACACACAAGTCAGTTCCTTCCAGAATAGTTTAATCTCTACTAGATGGGGCCAGAATGCCCCGAAAGGCCTTTATCATCTGTATTAGTCTTGCCATTTCACATTCCTATAAAATAGGGTGCAGTTAAACATCTTTCTATGTTTTCATGCAAGTTTAAGCTGAGCCGAGGCGAGGCTCTGTGTCAACTGATGGTCTCCTTGATAGTACAGGTGGGGAAGCTAGCTTTGTTTTGTTTTTTTTTTTTATCTGCCCATTCCATAAAATGGCTGCCACCAGTATTCTGATCTGCTCAGTAGTCCCAAAGCCAGTCATGCCAACTCAGGCTTGATGTGTTCATCTACTGACTTGTTGAGCCTCCAGCTAGGGTGGCACGGTCTATTAGAACACCAAAATTTGTATATCCCGTAAAGAAATGGCTCATGGCTGACTCATATGCAAATCCATCTAATCTCTGCTCTCTTGCGAAGTAGCTAGGCTGAAGGCAAAGGCTTCCACTTACACTGCAAACCTGGGGCGTCTAACAGCTTCCACCTGGACCCAAGAACACCTTGACCCCAAGTGTCTGGGAGGGAACCAAGAGAGAGCTAGGCTGGACAACCTCTGTAGAGTCAACCATTTCATAAAAATGAATCACTTGACCACATGGCTACTTCAGAGGAGTGGGAGCGAGGCAGTTGTATTAAATGAGCTCACAGATCAAAAAAAAGGCTTTAGAGCTCAGGCTGGTAGGGTTTTTGTGATTTCCTCTGCCTATTGGCAAGAGTATCTAAAAGAAACATTCATCTTTTTGCCCAGGATTACTTATTTTCCCATGCGATGATAGGAACATGTGTGTGTGTGTGTGTGTGTGTGTGTGTGTGTGTGTGTGTGTGTGTGTGTGTGTAGAATTTCCCTAGTCTTTTAATCTAGAGTCTGTGAACCCCCTGAATGAGTACCAGGAATCCCTGAAATGACTAACCAAATTCCATTAGTGTAACATACTTGCATTTTCTGGGGGAGAACATTTAGGATTTCATCCAGTTATTAAAGATTCCATAACCCCAAAGTGAGGGATTCTCTGTCAGGTTGGAACCCCCATGCACTGACTGAGGCCAGTAGGCCAGAAAATGTGTGTTTTTCTGAAGTCATCCCTGGCTCAGAAATCATGGCCATGTTCCCTCCTGGATCTCATTGGAAAAGGAGCTTTGCTTGTGGCCTGCTGGTTAAATGCCATTCTTTGTCTCCAGAACAACGTGGCCCTGTCAGGGTGATGTATCACTGGGAAACCGGAATGGGTGCCAGACCTGTTTTAATGTCATCATGTCCTGGTGGGGTGTTGCAACCTTGCCCTGTGAACTGCAGGGGGCCAAGAGGTGTCCTTTCCAGTTCCGTGTATTGGTCCTTCTGAATTTCAGAGAAAGCCACGTAGGGCCAGGCCCTGCTGGCATCCATGCCAGGAGAGAGATTCCGAATGGGGAGTTTCTCTTTTGTTTAATTTCTCATCCCATCCCCTCATAGCTTTGGGAATGTGGAAGTATGAGGTGCTTGGGGGATCTGATAGATGGAGGGGCTCCCATCAGCACCACACACCAGGAAGTAGAGCACCAGGACATAGGAATGATTGCTTTGTTTTCTACTGATGAAGACACTGTGGAAGTGAATGGACTCTTCAGAAGGCATTCCAGAAGTGTGTTCTGTGACCAAATTGCCTCTCTTTAGGAAAGAATCATAAGCAAAGCTTCTGGGATCTGACCATGGATATTTTCAGCCTTGCTCTACTTCCAGGATGTTTCTCAAATCCCCTATAGATGCAAACTGTGAATTATAGCAGTGCTAACCTCATACTGTCTTTGTATAAATTATATAATAATATCTATCTCGTATCATTATTGTATGAATGACGTGAGATAAACTATGTAAAATGTTCAGTATGGTTCCTGGCACATGGCAAGAACTCAATAATTAGGAGTGATTTTCTTAACTATTTTATTTTATCTTATCATATCCTTTTAGCTTTTGTGGTGCTAGGAATCAAGCCCTGTACAAGTGCTCAAATGCTGAGCCGTATCTCCAGCCCTCTTAATTACTTTAACTGGAAATAGATGGTTTGTGGTTCATAAATTCTTTTGAATAGTAACTTCCTCTATCAGATGCAAACCTGGCCCCCTCCCCGTGTGCACATTGTTGATGTGTCTAGAATGCTGTTGAAGACCTCGACAGAGAACCCCTAGACTAGGAAACTGTGCTATAATATCATGAAGAGACACATTTTTCCTTAATTTCTGACTTGTGTTTAGGGATTATTTTATATTAAAATTGGCTAGCTGTTGATTATGGGGCTTAGGGTGAGATCAACAATGGTTTTCACAATACCTGAGGTGCCCTTGGACCTATACAAACACAGACACAGAGAAATAATACACACGGATACACACACACACACACACACACACACACACACACACACACACACATACTATACCATGTGTGTTCCTGGTGCTCATAGCAGTCAGAAGAGAGTATTGGTCTCCTAGATCTAGAGTTACAGATAGTTATGAACCATCATGGGGTGCTGAGAACCAAATTCAAGTCCTCTGTAAGAGCAACAAGTGCTTTTAACTGCTGAGTCATCTCTCCAGCTCTGCCTCCTTTAATTGATCCATAAGAACATATTTATGGGCCATGATGTGACAGCTCACCGGCATTGCTACCTCTTAAATGTTCATCATCTGACTGCTGGGAACCTTGGGACTTCTTGGTTCTGGTTCTTTGTAAGCTATGTAATAAATCACCATGCATTATATTTTCATCCTACTGGCTGGTAGAACAATAGACCTTGTTCTTCCAGAGTAACTACATTTTGTGAAGCCTCATCAGTCTCCTGCTATCCCTCTCGTCTCCTCTTGATCTCTAGCCTTCGTTGTTCAACTTTGGTTTCACTGGGATTAAACTTTTCAACCTGTCATCCATCTATCTATCTATCTATCTATCTATCTATCTATCTATCTATCTATCTATCTATCATCTATCTATCTATCTATCTATCTATCTATCTATCTATCTATCTATCTATCTATCTATGTATCTATCTACACCTGAGAACATGAAGTGTTTTTCTGGATTTTTTTCAGACAAATTTTTATATCAGAGTGCTGTCTCTGTCTCTTCCTCCATGGAGACAGTGAAAGAATTACCATAAAGAGTCATTTGTTAAACTAATCCGTGTTTCCATAGTCTACCATGGCCTTCTGTGCTGAGCTCAGGCCCCTCAATGGCCCCTTTGTCAAGGTGATTAAAATGTAACTTTGCATGCCAAAAAATGGCAGTCCTCTGGCTTAAAAGTTATCCTTCTTTGTTATAAGTGTTTACATTTTTGTATTATGTTATAACAACATCCTTTAGATGACCTAAATCTTTCCATGGCTTACTGTTTCTCTCAGAATAAAGCAGAAGAGAGTTCTTTCAAAAATTCCTATAAGGCATTAGTGGTCAGACTTCAGTTCCCATCTTTCTGCCCCTTGTTCATATCCACACTGGCTTCTTTCTGTCCTGTGCAAAGACTTAGTGCTCAGTGACCCCAGGCACTCTGTACCTACTTTCCTCATTTATGCAAAGCTTGTCCCAGGTTCTCTGCCTGGCCAACTCCCCCACATTCCTCAAGTCCCTTTATCACAGAATTCTCTCTGTCTGAGGATGATGATGATGGTGATGAACAATAATAATATAATGATATATACATTTTGATCCCCATTTTTTATTCTGCATTATTTTTCTCCATAGCATTTATTCTCTGTTTCGGTACTGCCACACAGCCCAACGGTGCTGGCACACAGTGGATATTCAGTGAATGTTGGCTAAGTGTGTGGACGAGAATGATACTTGTAGGAGATATGTAAACTGAGGTGTTCTTACTTCTCTCCTTAGCAGAGTCACCTGATATGAAAAAGGAACAAGACCACCCTGTAAAGTCCCACACCAAAAAGCACAGTAAGTCCCCTGGCCATGTTGCTTCTGTCTCCATCCTTTTACCTCTAAATGGGACTTGTTTTCTAGCAAAGTGACTTTCTGTATGGCTGTTTCTAAAAGTGGGGCTTCTGGGAGATTTCTCTAAAATTAGGATACTAAGTGGATAAGAACTTATGGGCAGAAGGCTAAAGGTTTCCCTTTGTCCAGGAAAGAAACAGGGTGACAGAGGAACAAGATTTAAAGGAGTGGCTGAGGTACAACCCTCTTCTTGTCCTAAGACTTGTCTCTTTGAATATTCAACCCTGCTCTGTGGGAGTTGGATTTTCCCTGGGATAAAACCTTATAAACATATATGGACTATCAGAGACTAGGATAGAGGGGCACAGAGAAGTGTCAGGACATCTTTATTCTCTGTCCTCCAGCTTATGCCATAAAAGTGAACTCATATAGTCCTGCAAGCGGCATGGGGGAGGGGTGGTGACATAAATCTCCTGAAAGTAAATCAAATTCCAGGAGCTGCCTAGTTTTCAGGTTGGTTCCCCTGACCCCTGTGTGATAACCTCTCACAGTGTTCTCAGAGTTAAGACTTGAGTGCTCTAGTGATGTTATTTGGTTGAGTAACGTAACCAAATGAGGTGCTAGGTAAATGACTGAAGGCTGCTGTCTGAAATGAAGCCCAGGCTATTTGGGAACAATAATTAGAAGCAACCAGGCCTAAATTACATGGTTAACAGTGATTCTTTAGTCTTGGCTTTGCTAATAGTCAATTGTGTGACATTGGTTAAATCACTGAGATTCGCCACTCCACAACTGTATTAGTTGCTCATTCTAAAAGGACTATTTGGTGGTTCGGTATTTCAAGACAGAGGCTGTCACTCCATATTCTCTCTCTCTCTCTCTCTCTCTCTCTCTCTCTCTCTCTCTCTCTCTCTCTCTCTCTCTCCAGTTCACTGATTTGCACCATTGCTAAGCCATTGTCACTTGCTTTCTATCAGATCCAAGAGGCACTCACTTATGGGAGTTCATCCGAGACATTCTCCTGAGCCCAGACAAGAACCCAGGGCTGATCAAATGGGAAGACCGTTCAGAAGGCATCTTCAGGTTCCTGAAGTCAGAAGCTGTGGCTCAGCTGTGGGGGAAAAAGAAGAATAATAGTAGTATGACGTATGAGAAGCTCAGCCGGGCCATGAGGTGAGCAGCTTCATGTTCTTCCAATGCCTAGGCCAAGAGTTGCCCTGCTCAGGCTAAATGGCCACCTTACCCATTTCCTTCTTACAGATATTACTACAAACGAGAAATCCTAGAACGTGTGGACGGACGACGGCTGGTCTATAAGTTTGGGAAGAACGCTCGTGGATGGAGAGAAAATGAGAACTGACGCTGCCAACCCTTGGGATACAAACCAAAACACAGCAAAATGGATTATGATCAATGAAGAACTGGACGTAAATATTTCAAAGACTACTTTTCTGTGATATTTATGTACCATGAAGGGACAAAGAAAATATACTTCTGACGGGAAGAAGGAACACTACAGTTGATAAAAAAAATATTTTGTTACTTTGAAGTATGTCCTATGTGGGGAAGAAATGTACACAGTTTTCTGTGAACTATGACACTGTATGTGGTTGTGATTTGCTGTTGCCTCTTTGTGATGTTCTTTTCTACCCTGAGAACAACAGGGCCTGTAGCCTTGTGCTTCTTGCTAAGAGGAAGGGACAGGAAATGAAGGCATTAAATGTTTTGAAATGTAAAATGATTTAGGGGGAAAAAAGGCAATGTGTTCTCTGCACATAAGCCTCCGTGTGACCTCCTCAAGAGAAATGAGATTGGATAGGTAGGACGAAGACCAGGGCCTCAGAGGGATGGGAGCAACCTAAGAGATGCTGGACAGTTTAACTTGAATTAGGAGACAGTGAGGAGAGAGTGGGAACTTTGACAATCCAGAGTGGCTGATAATCATGGCATGATCCCAGGACTGGAAATGTTTAAATAACTGAGAATGTCGGTGGGAGGAGAGTTTACCCTCATTCATGAACGATGTTCATGTAACCTCTTGACCCTTGAATGGTTGGTTAAAAAAGTCAGTTCACCACCTGTGGTCACTTCTAGCTATTTAGAGTTCAGCCCAAATATTGAAAAATAAGTGGGACAGGAAGATTATGGCCTAGAAATGACCGATGAGCATGCTCTTATATCTCTGTAGTTCAAGGTTTCTCCATGGGTACAGTTGACATTTGGGGCTGGGTCATTCTTTGTGCTGAGGGTTGTAGGGGGGCATTGTAAAATGTGTAGTGATATCCATGACCTCCATTAGCATTTTGTAACTATGACAGTCCAAAGTATTTCCAGATACTGTCAAATGTCTCTAGAAGGACAAAAGTACCCTTGAGCAAGAACCACCAATTGAATCAGTTGATATAAAGGTATTCAGTCTCAGAACAGAGAGACCTGCAGCAGCTTCTAATCCCTAGAATAAAACAAAAGCAAGACCTTGAAGTCAATATATTTTTATTTTTTAAAATAGTAGGGACAGTAGGATGAGATAGATTGGGGAGATTCTTTTTAGAGCTCCATGTGAGAGCCAAAGTCAGATAAATGCAGTGATATATGTGAAGTTTACACCAAGAATGCAGTTATTACATAAGGAAATGCCAAGAGACGAATCTATGGATGTCTCTCTATGATGTGCCTCTGTGTGTGTGTGTGTGTGTGTGTGTGTGTGTGTGTGTGTGTGTGTGTGTGTGTGTGTGTGTGAGTTACTAGAGGTCAGTTTTCTCTCTGCTTTTCTTTCCCTGGCTTTGGTCTAGGATGGCCAGATCTTTCTCTGGGTTCAGTTTCTCTTATTCCTGTAACTGGATTTGACTCTACTTCATCATGGAGATATTCTTGTCAGAGAGTAGGTGAATCTGGAGAGGACCAGTGGGAACAGTTCTACAGATAAATAGATTATGCTGTTTGCTGAGAGTGGCAGTTTCTTGGCACCCAGTTCCCATGTAAATAGGCTGGAGTATTAAGTTCTCTGCATATCTATTGTTTTGGCTTGAATTTGCTCTGTTCTCTGTGTGCTATCCGTGACTTTGAGAACTCCAGGTAATCAAGCTATGCCAATTTGGGGTGTAGCAGTGTGCTTCCCACCACAGTTTGAAAGAAACATGAAAGTCCTACAGAGAAGCCCGTCTTTCTTTAGGGGGATGGTTACCTAGTTAATAAGTTCATCTGTGACTAATCAGCCACAAGATCACTAAAAACAATCTCCTTGAATTTTCCTAAGTGTTGTATTAGTGGTTTCCATGGGAACTGAAGTCAAGTAATGGACCATTAATACTTCACAAGACTCAGATTGTCTGAGGCTCCTATACGACTTGATGAAATTAAACAAGGCCCTGGATCTCAGGAATAGATCCACAGTTTCTTCAGTATGCTAAGCGGGGCAGACCCTGCCCATGATTTCATCCACTGAGCCTTCCTTCAAGTTCCCAGCTGATTAGACTGTAAGCTCTCCAAGGGCAGGGACCATGGCTGGTCACCTTTGTTATCCTCATACCTGGGATGCATCAGGATAACTATTCATTGAATAGGTGATGACTGTCTTCTGGGAGACTCCTCTGACTGGGAAGCCATCAGTCATATTCGTAACTGGGATGTGAATCACGTCTCCAGAACAGAGCATAATAACCAAACCTCCCAGGACATATCCTCTCAGGCGAACATTTTACTGTGACACTCCTTTGCCTCCTACCTGTGCAGAAAAGAAATTCAAACAGCCTGCTTGGTTCCACACGTCAGTGTCTTGCTGGATAAGAATTCTGTTGCTTTCTAGAACTGTGAGACTTAAACTGGTTACAAGATGCCAGTAGTGAACCCTTGACCTATTTAATCAATGAAGATTATAAATGTGTTTATATGATGTCAATTGCTATTTAAGCAGGAACCCGTTTTCAGTTTTAGTATTTAGGGGGGTGGTTTTTATTTTTTGTTATCTTTTTTTCCTTTTTGAAAAATGCTGGGGGCTATTTTGATAAGGTTAGTCATGCATGTTAGAGTTTCATTTTGCAAGTATGTCTTGTCTTTTTTAATGTATAAAAATATAAGAAAAGGGAAAACAGTAAGAAGGGGAAGCAATTACATTATTTTTCGGTAGTTTATTAAGGCACCTAATGGGTGCCTTATGCATAGTGGAACACCATTTGTGTGAGAAGTATATGTGAGAATATAGACTGTAAAAGTCACATGATCTAGACCTGCGGAGGAACACTGACTAAGAGAAGGAGACACCAGCATGGCAAACTTTGTGTCACAGGTGAGTTATTCTCAGTTGGGGGCTCAAGATTCAGTTTCTGGAATAAGGGAGACCATTAAGAAAACCAAACTTCTGGAACTGTATCTCACAAACTTTTGAAACATGTAGATTTCAGAGTTTAGCCGAATTGGAATTAATCATTCTGTAGCTATCTATATAAACCTCATTCTTCTTGCCATCTGGCTTCTGGGTTGATAATTGGTAGGCAACAACCCTACTGCTACTGTTTAAAAAAAATCGTAACCCTTTCCCCTTAAGGTGTTAAATTCAAACGATTTTTGTTTAATGAAAGAATTCTATTTTGTTCGTTTGATGGTCCCAGAAAACACTAATAAAGACCACAGAGGCCATGCTGGAGGTGTGTTTGCTTCTTTGGGGTAATCCATCCTACAAACCAAACGTAGCAACAGAACATGGAGAACTTCGGCATCTGGTTACCACCCAGTGGTTTTCTATATATATTTTTTTAAGATTTATTTTGTGTGTGTGTGTGTGTGTGTGTGTGTGTGTGTGTGTGTGTGTGTGTGTGCCTGCCTGTTTTTCTGCATGTAGATTATGTATGTGCAGGTGTCTGTGGAAACTAGAAGAGGTGTCAAGTCCCATGGAACTGTAATTACAGGTGGTTGTGAGTACCAACATAGGCACTGGGAACCAAGCCCAGGTCCTCTGTAAGAGCATCAAGCACTCTCTCCTGCTGAGCCGTCTTTCCAGTCCCCACTTGCTGGCATTTATGTCTCTTGTGCCAGACATAGAGCATGAAACAAACAAAGACACTCAGCTTTAACGTGGTTTATGTTCTTTTGGGTGGAAACAGATGAGGAAAATCAAACCTAGCACAGCAGATGTGTGGAGCAAAGGAAAAGATTGTGAAGGATGAAAGGAGGCAGAGCTGTGTTTAGGGCGAGCTGAGAAGAAGACATTTTGGTGAAGGACTAAGAGTTATGAGAAGGAACCTCAGATGACTGGAAGAGTGTGGTATACCAAACAGCCAGCAAATGCAAAGGCCCAGAGAGGGGCGTGGGGCTGTCATGTCAAATGAACAGCAACTAGACTTTGCAGAAATAGACTCGCAGTGGTCACAAAGAAAATGGACACAAAGAAAAAGAAGCCTGATCAGGGCAGACCAGAGTATAGAGCTCCAGGAGGCACATGTGGAGGGTCCAGTCTTTGCTTTGCCTAAGGTGGTGGTGGTGGTGGTGGTGTCAAAGGATAACATGCTTCAACTCACAGCTCAAATGGTGATTGTGCCAAGAATGAACTGTGGGAAAGCATTTGGTGCTGGGTGTACATGGTCATAGGATGCAGCATAGCCCCCTCCCTCATTCTGACTTCTAATATGATGTACATAAATGTTTTCAATACCTGAGCTCTGGGAGATGTTGGCACCTTTCTCCCTGGACCCACAGTCCATCACTCAGTCACCTAACCCTATAGGTGTAATGGAAATAAGTCCTAATTGCTCGGGTTATATATACAACACAAGCAGGTGATACATTAATTCATTTTATTGAACAAAATAGTGAAAAGGTTAACCGACTTTCTCAAAGTCACAAACCAGTAATGAGTATGGCACCATTTGCCATCGAAGTCCAAGCCCTTGGCCTGTTTCTCTAGTTTTTCAGATGCTAAGGCTACTCTCTCTCTCTCTCTCTCTCTCTCTCTCTCTCTCTCTCTCTCTCTCTCTCTCACACACACACACACACACACACACACACACTCACGCACACACTCACACACACACACTCACACACACACAAGAGGGGAGGGAGAGGGAGAAGGAGAGGGAGGGAGAGGGGAGAGGAGAGGGAGGGAGGGAGAGGAGAGGGAGAGGAGAGGGAGAGGGGAGGGAGAGGGAGGGAGGGAGAGGAGAGGAGAGGAGAGGGAGGGGAGAGGGAGAGGGAGAGGGAGAGGGAGAGGGAGAGGGAGAGGAGGGCCCTTCTTTTGAGCTCTTTTAAGCATGTTGTAATTTCTAAGTTAAATTGTGTTTTCTAGAGCTGAATACTATTGGACTTCTTGGGAGTCTTAATTATGTTGCTATGCACTGTGGATTTATAAGAGAAACAGAAAGCACAGCCATTTTCCCAGGCTTTTTTGGATGGATGATTTCCATCAAAGAAGACCTCATGATTCACTTTTGAACACTTAATGAAATACTTTTTAGGAAAAACTGAAACACAGATGAGGTGACCTTTTCATGATCTGGCCAAATAACTATGTTGACATATTTCTATATGCCAATTCAGCCAGCTTTGAAGTACTCCTCCTCTGCCTCCTCCTCCTTCTCCTCCCCCTCCCTTTCAGAAGAAATTTCTCACTAACTGTATTGCTTATTTGTGTGAATGCATTTCAGTATCTTTATAGTAATCAAAAAGACCATTGAAGTCTCTGGAACTACGTATCTGAAACTATTTACATTAGGAAAATTTCAATAAATTGAGCATCTAGTTTCTTATATTGTCGACTTTTTCTGTGCTGGATGGCCACAGATGGCTGCACTGGAAAGACAGGATGTACACACAGCCATCACTGGGGAAGAGTCTTTTGATCACACTAGGATCTGAGGCCGAGCTAACCGCCAGGGAAGAAAAATCTAAACCTGTAACCTTAAGAACCAGAGGTGACTTTGAAATGGAGGGAGGGAGGGAGGGAGGGAGGGAGGGAGGGGGGAGGAGGGGGAGGAGGTCTTTGGGATAAACAAGTTTGATGTTGCCAGTGAAGGCACAGAGTGGGAGGATTTGCTTATTTCTGAACCCCACAAGTAATCTAAAGTTATTAATATGAATAGCTTGAGTTATGGCTTTCTGACTGTAAATGTTGGCACTGACAGGGGATGGTTGTTTCAGGGACAGGAATAAAAGGTCCCCACTTGAGAATGGCTGCCACGCCCACCATGCACTAAAAAATGGCAGCAAAACTACTGTCTTTTTTTCTTTTAGAAACACCCTCTGGTAGCCTAGTCTGATTCTGTCCCTCCTCAGTAGCTAACTCGTATCTGTGGTGCATGCAGTCTGTTCTCTCTGTGCACATTAAGGCACTGACAATGCTCTGCTGAAGCTTATAGTCCACCCATTGTTGCCCAGGCTCACTGCCCACCGTTCCCTCCATTAGCAATGCCCTTCCTGTCAGTCTCGATGGAACTGGTTCCTTTGAGGCCTCACTTCACAGAGTCACCTTTTCAGACACACTTGCTGCAGATGTCTGCCTACCTTCTAGTAGGTTTTCCATGCTTCATGTTGTCAGAACATATAATATCTGCCATTCCATTTTCTTTTCATAATTTTTATTTTTGAAATTATAATATAATGATATAATTTCCTTTTATCCCCTTTTTCCCTCCAACCTCTCCCATGCATTTGCTCTCTCTCAAACTCATGGGCTCCTTTTTATTAATTGTAACATATATACATGTAACATATATATATATATATACATGTAACATGTATAGAGAGACACATATACACACATAGGCAAGCTAGCAATAAATTAATTAGCTTTTATTGAATTAAATGGCAAGAATGGCTCACTCACGTTCCTAAAGCCACAAGCTAGTAGTAAGTCTGACTTCGTTTGTTATTGAAGTTCAAGCCCTCACCTTGTTTCTCTAGTTTCTCAAGATGCTAATGTTTTTACAAACACAGACAGACAGACAGACACACACACACACAGACTCCATACAAACATGTATATGCATACAGGACTTATTTAATATGTTAGAATTTCTATGTTAAATCATGTTTTTTTTTTCTGGAGCTATAAACTGTAGACCTTCTAAGAGTCTTACTAAGTTGATGTACATTGTGAATCTATGAGAGACTTAGGATGCAGAGAATATTGTGTGTATATTCCTAAATACATGAGTACAACCTGCTCAGTCGATTTTCAATTCATTATTTTATATTTATAGCTTTTACTTAAGTGCTAGGCCACAAGTCATTAGAGAGAAGAGACCCGATCCCAGCACCTCCCCAGAACTAGGGTATCCCTAAGCTAAGCGCCAGACACCATCAGTGTCTGTTGAACATGTAAGTGAAGGGCCTTACTCTGGTAGGACTCTCTGGTCTTTGCTGTTAGCTAGGAGGGGAGTCCACACTCCCTTCTCTTTACCAACCATAGATCTGGGGCAAATGTGACTCTCCTTGGTCACACCATAATTCTTCCATCCCTGACACACAGCATCATAAGGATGTGCCACTTTAATGCAGCTGACATCAAGCCTCCCTGTGTCACAGCCAACTTCTCTCCTCTGCCACACAGCAAGTCAGGAAGGTCACCATGTTAACGATTGAAAAGAGCTGATAGAGAGCTAGAGGTTATGAATTAGTGCCACCAGGGCATGGCAAAGGCAGAGCTCTGGTGTCTCTGAGGAAGAGGCCTCAGAGATGAAGCCTGGGAAAGGCTCCATCAGCTCTTGCCTCGCCTCTGCTCTGCTGTGCTTGCATGTGAGCAGGCGTGTAAGTGAGCAGGCGTGTAAGTGAGCAGGTGTGTAAGTGAGCAGGCGTGTAAGTGAGCAGGTGTGTAAGTGAGCAGGTGTGTAAGTGAGCAGGCGTGTAAGTGAGCAGGCGTGTAAGTGAGCAGGTGTGTAAGTGAGCAGGGGTGTAAGTGAGCAGGTGTGTAAGTGAGCAGGCGTGTGTGTGAGCAGGCATGGTGAGCAGGTGTGTGGTGAGCAGGCATGTAAAGTGGCAGGGGTGTATGTGAGCAGGGATGTGGGTGAGCAGGTGTGTAAGTGAGCAGGGATGTGTGTGCAGGTGTGTAGAGTGAGCAGGTGTGTGGGGGTGAGCAGGTGTGTAAGTGAGCAGGCGTGTAAGTGAGCAGGGTGTAGGTGAGCAGGTGTGTAAGTGAGCAGGGTGTAAGTGAGCAGGCATGTAGTGAGTGAGCAGGTGTGTGGTGAGCAGGTGTGTGGTGAGCAGGCATGTGTGTAAGGCAGGAGCAGGCGTGTGGTGAGCTATGTGTGTGAGCAGGGGGTGTAAGTGAGCAGGGGTGTGGGGGTGTGGCAGGGATGTGTGGGTGAGGCAGGCGTGTAAGTGAGCAGGGGATGTGGGGTGAGCAGGCATGTAAGTGAGCAGGGGGTAAGTGAGCAGGCGTGTGTAGGCAGTGTGGGGGTGAGCAGGGGTGTAAGTGAGCAGGCGTGTAAGTGAGCAGGCGTGTAAGTGAGCAGGCGTGTAAGTGAGCAGGCGGGTAAGTGAGCAGGCATGTAAGTGAGCAGGGGTGTAAGTGAGCAGGGGTGTAAGTGAGCAGGTGTGTAAGTGAGCAGGGTGTAAGTGAGCAGGGGTGTAAGTGAGCAGGGGTGTGTAGCAGTGAGCAGGGGTGTAAGTGAGCAGGGGTGTAGGTGAGCAGGCGTGTAAGTGAGCAGGGATGTAAGTGAGCAGGTGTGTAAGTGAGCAGGGCGTGTAAAGTGAGCAGGCGTGTAAAAGTGAGCAGGCGTGTAGGGGTGTGAGCAGGCGTGTAAGAGTGAGCAGGCGTGTAAAGTGAGCAGGCGTGTATGTGAGCAGGCGTGTAAGTGAGCAGGCGTGTAAGTGAGCAGGGGTGTAAGTGAGCAGGCGTGTAAGTGAGCAGGCGTGTAAGTGAGCAGGCGTGTAAGTGAGCAGGGGTGTAAGTGAGCAGGCGTGTAAGTGAGCAGGCGTGTAAGTGAGCAGGGGTGTAAGTGAGCAGGGGTGTGAGCAGGCGTGTAAGTGAGCAGGCGTGTAAGTGAGCAGGGGGGTAAGTGAGCAGGCGGGTAAGTGAGCAGGGGTGTACGTGAGCAGGGATGTAAGTGAGCAGGCGGTGTAAGTGAGCAGGTGTGTGAAGTGAGCAGGTGTAAGTGAGCAGGGTGAAGTGAGCAGGGATGTGGTGAGCAGGTGTGTAAGTGAGCAGGGATGTAAGTGAGCAGGCGTGTAAGTGAGCAGGCGTGTAAGTGAGCAGGTGGGTAAGTGAGCAGGCGTGTAAGTGAGCAGGCGGTGTAGCAGGGGTGTAGTGAGCAGGCGTGTAAGTGAGCAGGCGTGTAAGTGAGCAGGGGTGTAAGTGAGCAGGCGTGTAAGTGAGCAGGCGTGTAAGTGAGCAGGCGTGTAAGTGAGCAGGCGGGTAAGTGAGCAGGCGTGTAAGTGAGCAGGCGCCCGAGTCCGGCCCTTCTCTCTAGTTTGCTCTCTGCACCTCTTTCAGTGACCCTATTTCTTTATTATACTCTTCCTTCCTCTCGCTCACCAATCCTTTCAAGATTCTCTCTCCAAACCTGCCTTTCCAGGTTGGTGAAAGAGCCAGTCCAGGACCAGGAATGGTGCCACCTCTCTGGAAAGCTTAGAGGTGACAATAACAAATGGTATTTACCTAAGAATTATTAGCACATCAACTGTTCTCCCCTTTATGGTTTAGCCATGTCATTCAACACTAATGGACTTTTCCAACAGCAAACAGAAAGAGAAGAAGGAAAACAAACAGTGCGTTCACACTAGACAGAGGCAGTGATCCCTGCCGGAGCTGTGAAAACAGAGGTGATCTCTCAAGTTGGGTCTGAGGACACGTCTCACCTGAGCCGACATTTACAGGACTCTGGATTCTCTCCACTGAGGTTTCTCCTGCAGGGAAAGCAGGAAGAACTGAACACCATAGCTTCATGGTACAAGAGGAATAAAAAGCATCTCACGTATTCAGCTAATTACAATTAGGTATTGATGACAACCTTGTGACAAGAACTGCCGGAGGCTGCCACAGGGCACCACACCCCAAGGAAAAGGTCAAGTGTCTGCTCCAACCTCATATGGTAGGTCAGTGTCAGAGGTCACCTGACATCCAGTCCTACTCCACCACCCTGCCTCTATTGATGGCCAGTCTTTCTTTACAAAGAACAATCTCCAAAGGCCAGGCTGGGAAAACAGGTTCATAGCCCAGCCCACACAGGCCTCTGAGTTGTAATCATCCCAGCTTCGTGTTCTCATGAACAAGCAGGGAGCTCTAAGCTGGAGTGAGTACTGTGTTGGGGGAACCAGCCAAACTATGATCAGTGGAGAGACAGGACAGACCTGGGTTCTAGTCCTGTCTCTGCTGCCGACGTTAGGAAGTTTGTCAAATTCTCTTAGGGTGATCTATCAATCTGCAAATTGACAGGTTGGACTAGCACAAGAAGTTGCTTCAAGTAAAAAAAAAAGTGCTAGAACTTGTGAAGATACATTTGAATTCATTTAAATGTGTATGATTCAGCCAAACAGCTTAGAAATGGCTTTTTTCACTGTCCTGAAATGCATTGTGGAGCTGAAGTGATCACTGAGTCACCTCTGGTGGCGGTGTAGCATTGGAGAGGCAGGAGGAGAGTGTAGGCAAGTGCAGCCAACACCGGATCCCTGGACCTGCATAACGTTTCCAGGGGAGGCTGCCCTATCAGATCTGAAAGTACAGCACATATGATATCTATATCTATAACTATATCTCTATCTATCTATCTATCTATCTATCTATCTATCTATCTATCTATCTATCTATCTATCTATCTATCTATCTATCTGTCTATCTATTTATCTATCTATCTATTTATCTATCTATATGTGTGTATGTGTATGTGTATCATATGCATGCAAGACACACAGCAAACATTCAAACCTATAGAGTGCTTTTTAAAAAAGCACACATAATAATTTGAAATTCAAAACTCATGAAAGACATTGCCTTTTCTGGAGACTCTTGGGTCCTCAAAGCGTCAGTGTAGGAATGGGATGTGAGGCCTGATGATCTCAGCAATGCCTGGGTCAGACTGGACCCAGTGTGACCTGATTCTGCTTCTATGTGACCAGTGTCACCTGGCCCATGGGTTCTATCTGATCAGAGTTGGTGGGTCTGAATGCTGCACTAGTATCCCAGATACTAGACTTTTCATCTTCAGAGTTGAAACTTGTTAGTAAAACTTATTAAATTCTATTTTAGATGGTCTATGTTGATTGCAAACTGGAGAGTACTAGTTAACACTATCATTAAAATAGATGGTGACATGGGCTTATGGTAAATATAGTCTCTAAAAGACATGATAGGAACAACATATCAGAGGCCAGAAGCTGCAAACCTGTGGTTTGATCTTTGAAAGAATGGTTTTTCCCAATGTGAAAGAGACGTAGAACAGTGGGATAGTAACTGGTCTGTCCTGGGATATCACTGGAAGCATTTGCTGTCAGCTAAGAGTCTATAAAAGAACTAAGGAAGTCCAATGAGGAGAGTAGGGAGTGAGGGAAAGGGATTGTCCTGGCAGATGAATGGAGCCTGTTTGATTCTCTGTAGGGTGGTTTAAGGCACTGGGTACTGTGCAATCCCAGGACAAACAGGGACAGAATCCTGAGTAGGAGAAACCTGAACTCTGACTGAGATGACTGAGAGCTTTGCCAGAATTGTGATTGCAGTTGTCTATGAGACAAATGCAACTCTCCTGCGGCGTCCTGGGAATACAGCTTTCAGATGCACTGACTGATCAGATAGAACTCAGGGGCCAGGTGACAACTGGACATACAGGAGCAGGGTCAGGTCACACTGAAAGGACCACAGTCTGCTCGGTGGGGATGCTTTCTAACTATCTCTTGAGATATGTATGATTTGGGGGATTCCATCAACTTCTCTTAATTCTCAGAGTCAGACAAAAACATATTGCAATATTTAAACACTAGACTTGAGGGCCAGATTGCCTGTTTGAATTTTGGCTCAGCTATGATATTAACATTTCTTTTGACCTGTATAACAATATGTCAAACCATCTTGGATACCTAAAATAAATCTCACTTGATAATGCTGCTGTTTAAATTTTTTTTGATGTGTTGTTGGATTTTGATTGTTTTGTGATATTTACTTATTTATTTAGATTTTTAAAGAGTATCTCTATAAAGCCCTTCTGTCCTGGAACTTGCTATGTAAACCAGACTGGCCTTGACTTCACTGAGATCCATCTGCCTCCCAAGTACTGAGATTAAAGTTATGAACCACCATAACCAGCTGCTTGGACGTTGTTAAGTTTCCCATCTAGGACTGGAGAGATGGCTCAGTGGTTAAGAGCACCGACTGCTCATCCAGAGGTCCCGAGTTCAATTCCCAGCAACCACATGGTGGTTCACAACCATCTGTCATGGGATCTGATGCCCTCTTCTGGTGTGTCTGAAGACAGCTACAGCATACTTATATATGATAAATAAATAACTTTTTATAAAAGTTTCCCATCTATGTATGTGAGGACAACTGATCTTCACTTTTCCTTTTGTTGTTGTTGTTATGACTTCTGTTTCAGTAGTAGGATAAGAATGAGTTTGACAGATTTCTTTTCTTTTCAATTTTTTTTGGTAATAGTTTGCAGAGAAAAAGAATTCCAAGATTCATATGGAGCCACAGAGGGGCCCAAATAACCAAAGTGGTGCTGAGCATGAAGAGCAGAGCAGGAAGCATCCCATCACCATGATTTCAACAGCATCTTGGAGCCTACAGTAACTATAGTAACAGCATGGTGCTGCCAGAAGCATCAACACTAATGCCGATGGATTAGAATACAGAACACAGAAACAAATCCATTTATTTGCATCCCCTTAGAACTGTCTTGTTTACTCTTTGATACTTTCATACATGTGTTCCATATGTCTGGATCCCATCACTCCTCCCCTTCCCTCCTACTCCCACCCCCCTATAAATCCCTCGCCATCTTCAATTCCACCATCTTTTTTGTTTGCTTGTCTTTGGTAAACCACTGGGTCCAGTTAGCGTGTCTGCTGGAATGCTGTCTGATCTTTGTTTGATTGCATGCAGGTCAGCAGACCTGCAGTGAGCTCCTGAGTGCAATGGCCATGCCACATC
This sequence comes from Rattus rattus, assembly GCF_011064425.1. NCBI lineage: Eukaryota > Metazoa > Chordata > Mammalia > Rodentia > Muridae > Rattus > Rattus rattus. The sequence goes on along the minus strand of NC_046158.1, from coordinate 81,087,919 downwards.
TAGGGGATAGTATTTCAGTAACATTCTTTGCCATCTTCTGGTTTTTACATTGTTTCCATCCCTCTTCTTTGAATGTTCCTGAGCCCTGGTAGCTGGTGTTGATACAGCTGTCCCATTTAATGCTGAACATTCAATGGTCATTTGTTCTCAGCACTTTGACAGTTGGGATTGCTGTGTTAACTACTTCCTAGTGCATAAACAAAGCTTCTCTGGACAAGGCTGAGAGCAGCACTAACCTGTTAGTGTAGTTATAAATACTTACAAAGCACACTGACAACCTGTCAGTTTAGCCGAACAACAGTAGTAAGTTCCCTCTGGACCTTAGCGTCTAGGGCCCACGGCCACCTGCCCAATCCCTACACTCTACCAGTCATGAGCATTTGACCACCTTTATAGCATGAGATATGAGTTGTCTACTATGGAACTATCCTCAAATACAAAGGAAAAGGTTAGTTGCCTCATAACCATCCTGCCATTGTTGCACATCTTGCCTGTAGTTGAGTTTGGCAGCATTCAGGGGTCTCCACTGAGTAAGAGCATTGATACCTTTTCTTCAAAAGGGCCCTCAAAGCTCTTTCTGGTGCTATGAAGTCTAGCTAGTAGGGAAGAAAATCTTAGGCCAGTTCTGGCTTGATTTCTCAATGTCCTGTCACCAAAGCGTCTTCAGCAACAGGGTCTTGCCATCTAGACGTGGTTGGCAATCAAGAGCAATGGCAACAACTTGTGTCGTGTGGTGCTTCTGGGGCTTTCCTGCATGGTAATTGTAGGCGAGGCAGCCTACATGTTGGCCAATGGAGTTTTGAGAAAGCCACGAAGAGCACGCATGACAGAGGGAAGCCTTTTTAGAAAGTGCTTTTTAGAAGTTGTTTGCAGGCAACTGAAACTAGACCCTAGTAGTCACCACATACTGAAAAGAACTCAAAATAGGTCCAATACTAAATGTGAGATCTGAAACAGTAAGGTCCCCACATTGAAGCATAGGGGAAAGAGATGGAGGGATTACCGTAGGTGATGAAAGAACTGGGTAAGACCCCAAAGCAAGGGCAGTTAAGTGCAAAAATCAGACAAATGGGGTTGTTTTGAATTCAGATCCTTGAGCATCAACACAAAGGAGACAATGGAATTCAGGCAAATTATTCATCTTATAAGGAAGTAATGATATGCAGGATACATTAGGAACTCCAAAAACAACAGAAAAAAAAATGTCAGTTCAATAAAAAACAAAAACAAACAATAAAAACTAAACATAATTCAAACAGATATCTCTGAAAAGATCCAAATTGCCAAAATATTTTCAGTGTTGCCCTTAGAATCCATCTTTGTGACATTATCTTTTTATCTATTTTCCTCACCTTTTCTATGCCTTTTTGAAACTACTTTAAAGATCTTGTCAGAATCTTTTAAGGATGTTTCTGTATTTCTCGTTTTTCTCCTTGTTTTGGTCTCTTGACTTTTCTGCTGGCACTGTGTGTAAATGTGACAAGGCTCTAAATAATGTTCTTAAGAAATTCATTAGAGCATCTGTACATTTGACTGAAGAATTTAATCCATTTATACCCAATATTATTATTGGTAAATAAGAACCTAACTACTGCCATTCTGTAACAAACTCATGTTTTAAAATGTATACCTTTCTTTGTGTCTTGGTCTTCCGTGTTTGGTAGTGTTCCTGAGTGATAAAGTTACCTTTTTTTTTCTCACTTATATAGGTCTGTTTTGCCAGTGTATTTTATTCTTTTGTGTGCCTTCATGAGGGTAGATGTCATCCTTTTGATCGAATATGAGCCTCTTTAAATATTTATTGTAAGACCTCTCTTCAGGTGATATGTTTTTTCAGTTCTTGCTTATTTGGGAAAGATTTGATTTCTCCTTTGCTTTAAGCCTTAGCTGACAGTTATTTTTCTTTCAAGATTTTAGATAGATAACTTTTGCCTCCTCTTGCTGTGTGATGTCTGTAAATGCATCTTCTGCTGTCTGGTGGAGATTTCCTTTCACGGGATCTGATGCTTTCGTCTTGCTGTCTTAACAGTTGTTTTTTAAAAGTCTGGCATTTGGAAATGTGGTTGAGTCTGGGTCCTTTGGATTTTATTAATATATAAACCCATATCTCTTTTTCTCCCATCTTTATTAAATTGGGTATTTCTTATTTACATTTCAAATATTATTCCCTTTCCCAATTTCCAGGCCAACATCCTCCTAATCTCCCCTTCTATATGGGTGTTCCCCTCCCCATCCTTCCCCCATTACCGCCCTCCCCCCAACAATCCCGTTCACTGGGGGTCCAGCCTTGGCAGGACCAAGGGCTTTCCCTTCCACTGGTGCCCCTACTAGGCTATTCATTGCTACCTATGCAGTTGGAGCCCAGGGTAAGTCCATGTATAGTCTTTGGGTAGTGGCTTAGTTCCTGGAAGCTTTGGTTGGTTGACATTGTTGTTCATTTGAGGTCTCAAGCCCCTTCAGCTCTTTCAGTCCTTTCTCTTCCCATATCTCTTTTACGAGTTGAGATTCAGCTGTTATTCTGTTGTATCGCTTTTCAGTGACTTCCCCCCTCTCTTCTCAAATTCCTAGCATGCAAATATTTGTTTATTTAATGGTGTTCCAGGAGGCTTAAAGGCTGTCTTTTTTCCTTTCCTTTTTATTCTTTTACTTTACTTCTTGGACTGGATTATTTCAAAAGATCTTTGTTCAAGTTCTGAAATTCTTTTTCTTGTTAGATCTAGCTTACTGAAGCTCTCAATTACAGTATTTATTTAGGTTGTGCGGTATTTAGCCACAGTGTCTGCATTTTTTTAAAGGACTTTTGTGTATTCTTTAAACTATTTTATTTGGGTTTCCCCGACTCCATGCATTTCATTGAATTTTATGTTTAATTTTTTTCTACATCATTGAGTTTCCTTAGGACAATTATTTTAATTCCTTTCCAGGCATTCTGTAGATTTCCTTTACATTTGTTGGATGCTTTTTCAGGATGTCCTCCCTCCTCTTCTTTTTCCTCCCATCCTCTTCCTCTTCTTCCCTTACCTCCAACTCTTCTGTTGTGACTATTTTCAACTTCTTCCTGAAGAATCTCACTGCATAGACCTGTTTAGACTCGAACTTGCTCTATGGTCTAAGCTAAGATTAGACTTGAAACTTTTCTTTCTTAGACTCCCAAGAGCTTGGACTGCATGAGACTCCCCTCCTCAGTTTCTTCTGTCTAGACATTTGAGTTCTGAACATCAGGTAAAATGGCAGTCTCTTCTGATGTTATTGAATAGCTTTTATATGGAAAGCATCTTTCTTTCAACAGTTTGTGAGTTCATCTTGAGTAGCTGCTTTGCTGCAATGCCAAGTGGGCATTGAACCCTATCCTTTTCTTGCTTTCTTCAGCTATAATAAATGTCCATGGTAGCTGCAAGTGCTTAACAGTATATAGACCATAAGTATCTATAGACGTGGTACTAGATGGGATATAAGCTTCCACGTGTGTGACTACAGACCTTCTAGAAGTATGTGTAATAGTAATGACAGTTATGATGCTTGATATGTGGGCCTCACATGTGACTATCATGGCCTCACATCTTAAAAACTAACACTAAGGGTACCTTTGGTGGTAGCAGTTATGACGCTTTGGAGTTCAGGTCATTGAGAAGTCATGTTAGGCTTGCAGAGGAGTTTGAATTATGGTGGCATTTATGTACCAGGAATGAGAGAAAAAAATAGTTATTTTGAGTCCTCAGGTTCCAGGGGGTGAGCACGCCAATTCCCTTGGTTTGGTGAAAGCCACCTGTTTCTTAGAGTATAGGGCACTTCATGGGGTTGTGTGCCAGGGTCACAGATTGTTTACTGTGTATAGTTGTTTTAGGGGTTACAGTTTTGCACACACGTGTGTGTACGTGTGTGTCTGTGTGTCTGTGTGCGTGTGTGCATGCGCATGTGTGTGTGTGTGTGTGTGTGTTGGAATATTTATGAGGCTCTAGGGATGGACAGATATAGCAGCTACTGTCTCCTAGGGCAGATAGATTCTCTCAGTATCTATATTCCTTTAATGGCACCACACTCTAATAGCTGGGCTCAACTTGAATTCTCTGGAGTAGAGCAGTTGCGTGGACTCCAGATGGTCAAACTTCCACAGGCAACAAAGTCTGTAAAAGCTGGGAATCTTGTCTGCAGTTTAGACTAAAGGTCCTTGAATTACTGCTCTGGAGTAGAGCAGTTGCACGGACTTCAGATAGCCCTTCACACTTCCATAAGCTCATAGCTTGTGAAGGCTATGGAGTGTATCTGAAATTAAGACAACTAGTATCTGGTGATGGAAGCTGATGGGGATTTCCTTCTCAAATTTTCTTGTTGTATGAACTCTATCTCCTCTTTAGAATGCAAGTCAGACTTCTTAGGCCATCTGGTATACCTGCCACTTAGAGCTCTCTGTTAAATACAATTGTTCCTCTGTGGTTCCTATTCCCTTTTTGTGGCAGAGATGAGTACTGAACACCACTATCTAGCTTTCTTGGATCTTCCTCCTCAGATGATGATGATGATGATGATGATGATGATGATGATGATGATCACGACGACGACAATGGTTATGTTCCTGTGTGTGTTCAGGTATATATGCATGTGCATGTGAAGGCCAGATATTAATGTTGGCTATCTTCATATTTTTTTGAAACAGAATCTCTCACTGAACAGAGCTTGCTGGGCCTACTAGACTGGCTGACCAGTGAGTCCCAGGGATCCTCCTGTGTCTGCTTCTTCTGTGCCGTAGCTGCTACTGTATTCAGCATTTTACATTGTGTTTGGGAGAGGAATCCAAATTCTCATGCTTACACAGTAAGTACTGACTCAGCTATCTCCAAAGCACCCTCTCAGATTATTTAAACTGATTTCCCTTTATTGTCTGAGAATTTCGCACATGCATCTAATGCATTTTGACCAAATCTACCCTCAATTTCTTCCCTCCACTTTCTCCTCTATTCCTTAATCACTCTTCTCTCTTAGTTTTATGTGGTCTTTTTCTAAGCCTACTGAATTTATATAGCGCTGCCTATATGTTCACAATGTGGGAAGCCTCTCAGGGGTCACATTCCCGAGAACAAAAGATTCTATCTTTTTCCAGCAACCATCAATGTCAATAGCTTTCTGGTTGTGCCTCTCCTCTTTGCTGGGGTTTTGTCAGGCTTGATCTTGTGCAGGTCTTCTGCATGAACACAGTCCCAGTAGGTGTGAATTTATGCGTGCAACCGTCCTGTTGTGTCTGGGTCACACTGTTTACTCCAGTCACCCATTTCGTCTGATTCTCGCAATATTTCTGCCCCCTCTTCTACAGTGATCCCTGGACCTTGGAATGAGAGGGTGGACTAGATAGCCCATTTAAGGCTGAGAACTCCATAATGTCTTATTCCCCAGATTTTTTTTTTTAAAAACCAATGTCTCTGAAAGAAACCAGAAACTAAAATTATGAATTATTATTTTTTAAATGCTACCACATTTCCGCCATATTTCTTCTTTTTATAATATACTAAGAAAGTTGAGCTCCACCCTTCTCCCCAGTCTCTGGTAACCTCTCTGTTTCCAAGAGTTCGATTCTTTAGATTTCACAATTGAATATGATGATGTGGACTTGTCTTTCTTCATCTGATTCACTTTACTAACTATAAAGTCCATTTACTAAAAATGCCACAGACATTTTAAGGGACGAAATACTATTCATATATACATACATATATATATATATATCATATAATTAATTTTACATATTATACATCATATATATTACATATATATATCACATAAAAATTTACTCTCTCATACATGAACACTAAATCTTGATTCTTGTTAATAATGCTGCAATCCATACGGAGGCAAGGATAGTTTGTTTTTTTGGTTTTTTTGTTTTTTTTTTTTGCTGCTCTGATTTCATATCCTTCAAATGTATATCTTGTGGCTGAATTGCTGGATCACATCAAATTCAATGTTCAGTTTGTTTTGAGCAACCTCTATACAGTTTTCCATGACAGTGTTCCTAACCTGTACTCTTACCTGCAAGGGTTCCTTATTCTTTATGCCCTTGCCAATGCTTGCTACCACCCAGCCTCTTGATAATAGCCACTCTGACAGGGCTGAGGTGAAGCCTCTGCTGTAGTCTGTATTTCCCTGATTATCACTGGTCTTGGGCATTCATCCATATATGTGAAAGTCTTTGTATGTCTTCTCCTGAAAAAATCAAACTATCCATTTCCTTTGCTCACTATAAAATTATTATTTGTTTATCTGTTGGGACGTTTGAGTTCCTTACATTTGCTGGATGGTAACCCTTTATCACGTGCATCGTCTTCAGATAGTCTCATTCTGTACATTGTCTTTTTATTCTGGTGACTTTCTTTTGCTGTGTGAAATAATTCTATTTGCATAGTTTTGCTTTTGCTACCTGTGCTTTGAGGTCCTTTAGGAAATCATTTCTCAAATTGGTCTTACAGGGAACCCCCATTCTTCTGAGTAGTTTCAGGCCTTATGTTCCCATCTCCGATCTATCTTGAGCTGATTTTGCATGTGGGGTGCCATAGTGGAAACACAACCAGACTCTTGTGTGTGGATATCCCATTTTCCACGGTATCATTATTGAACAGACTCTCATGTGTTCTTAGCGTCTTTGTTGAACTCAGTTAACTCTGTCTCAGTTATCTTTATGTTCCTCTTTCTGTGCATCTATTTTTAATGTCATGGCAATACTGTTTTGATTAATTCATTTTGCAGTGTTTCGAAGTTCCATAGTTTGATGTTCCTGGATTTGTTCATTTTGTTTATGGTTATCTACTTAGATTCTTTTGTGATACCACATGAATTTAACAAAGGGCCTTTCCCTGTTATTTCTATAAAGTGTTGTTGAAAAATTCACAGGGATTTCAACAAGCCTGTAAGTGTTTTGGTTAGTATGAACAATTTACAATATTACTATTCAAGCTCTTAACCATTATGTTCCTATAATATGCGTCTTGTCCCAGTTTTTACATCAGAGATGTGAATGATCTAAGGACGTGGGATACCCAGATTGCCCCATAAGCCAAAACACACCCCCCAAATACTCTGAGAGTTTGATAATAATTAGTAACTATAAAAATTTTCTGGGACAGAGATTATTAAGCACTACCTTACTCGTGTTCTGTTTCTTCTTACCTGTATATTGTACATGTTGTTTGTAAATTGCCATGTGTTGTGAGTTTTCCTAGGTCAGACTCAAGTGTGTTTATATCCAATGTCCTCCAACAATGTCTATCCTGTGTCTGACCAAGTCCTGGCCCCGTGGCAAGGAGAAAGGAGAACAGAAAAATAAACAGTGAAAGCACTGAGCTCTCCTAAAGATCTAGAAGGCAAATCGTTTCCAATTCCACAATGACCTGCAGAGGGGATCTCCACTGGAGTTCCAGATGACTGACTCAGGAAGGTCCCCCAGTCGATCTGCGTTGGATGTTGTGGGCACCAGTGTGATGGAGTTACTTTTGTTTGCTCTTTCAGTCAGACTGCTCCGTAGGCTCTGCTGAGTGCGGTAAGGGCCCACTGTGATGGTGTCTGCTATCCGCCTTGCTATCTGTTCTTTGCTTTTTGCCTGTCAAATGCTTAACAAATGCACTCATTGGAAACTGAAAGAAAGTTTTGTAGATCTTTCTCTGGACCACACAAAGTGAACTTCGACACCCCTCTTAGTACAGTGTTTGCATTATCCTCTATGACGTTCTTTCTATGCACTTTTCATGTGTAATTCTCCAAACTATACCCTACACAGCCCAGGTTCAGTATATTATCAAAGAAGACTATCCAGAACCTCAGAGGTGACTTGAAAATAATTTAGGTGTGTGTGTGTGTGTGTGTGTGTGTGTGTGTGTGTGTGTGTGTGTGTGTAAGTATGTATATGTATGTCTGTACTGTGTAGGAGTATGAGTATTGTACGCGATATCTTCAACTACTTTCTGTCTTATTACTTCTACATGGTCTCTCACTGAACAAGAAGTTGCCACTTCAGCTGTCTCAAGAACTCAGGATCTTTCTGTCTCTACCCACCCCAGTGCTGGGGTTATGGGGACTTGCTACCATGTCTTCGTTTCTTATGTTGGCGATTAGGATTCAAGCTCAGCTCTTGTATAGGAAGCACCCGGTATTCTCAACTCCACAATGAGTTTTCAAGTTGTGTTTCTGACACCTCACTCTCAAAGGGTCACCATCCACAGCAACTTTAAAAATGCTTTTATCTTCTATCCATCCCCCTCATAATTGTAGCAGCTGCTTTTGAACTTGTACAGCCCTCCTTTCTCTCCTAAAATTGATCCCACCAGCCCTGGCTTGTCCACTTTACTCCCATCTCTCGTGATTCTAATCTCTGTAGCTTGACTCTTCTGGTGACTGAAGAATTCTTCTCCAAATATCGGACCTAGGAAACAGTTCAGTGACCCAAATCAAAGCAACCATTTGCAGGCAGAGGACTGGGGAAAACTTGAAACCGTTGAATATTAACTAAGTTATCTGTTCATATAAATCTTTCATGCAGAGTAAGCATTCTGAAAATATGTGTGGGCATGTGTGCTTGCATGTGCTTGGGGATATATGACCTTTTTTATATTTAGCTATTCTATTGTTATTTTTATTATTATTTCTATTATCTCATTTTTAGCTACTGCAAAACAAGGTACAGGACTATAGCTTATTTTAAAGTATTTGTGAAATGCTAGGATGCTAATGGACAAGAACAGCACAGGCTTTGGAACTCAAGAGAGCCGTGTGTCAGACCTGCTAGACTACCTGTTATCATTAAGTATTTGAACAAGCCACCGAAGTCTTGCGCTCATCTCTAGTGATGTTAACACTTTACTTCACGTAGATATTTCAAAGGTGTAATTAGAAAGTTTTGTGAGTAACTGTCTGCAGAGAACCACCATTCTCACGGTACCAATACCCACTTTCTACAATGTTAGAACCGTGATAATGAAGCAGGAAACAAAACCTGTTACTCTCAGGATGCCTGGAGCCTGAGGGCTAAGCTATCTAAACACTGCCTGACCAGGAGAGCACACAGCAAGGAAGCAGCAGCCAGGCTTTCACCAGACTTCATTTAGAGTACTCTTTACCCACCCCACCCCCATTTTCTTAGAATAAAGAAAATAAAATGTTCTCTCTCTCTCTCTCTCTCTCTCTCTCTCTTTCTGTATGTAGACGTGTGCATATGTGTGCTCAAGTGTTTACAGATGCGTATGCATGTGGAGGTTGGAGGACAGCCTAGAATGAAGTACATATTGTTTTAGGCATGGTCTCTCTCATGGCTGCCAAGTGAGCCCCAGGACCCACCTCTTTCTTCCTCCCCAGCACTGGGACACAAGTGTGTGTTATTGTGTCCAGTTTTTTTCCTTTTCTTTTTCTTTTTCTGTCTCTTCTCCTTTCTTTCTTTTATATGTTTTTGTGTTATTTTTCTGAGACGGGTTTTTCTGTGTGGGTTTCTTCCTTTTCAGACGTAGATACCAGACCATGCCGTCATGACTGACAGGCAAGAACTTCAGTGACTGAGCTGTCTCAGAGGCCTCAGAACGTAGAACACAGAAGTCTGCGAATTCTGGGTTAGCTGTGTTGGAAGGGCTTCTGTCTGGTTCACTGTTTCAGGATGAAAACACAGAAGATTGTGGCGCCCTGTAGTCCTGTCTTTGAGATGATATTTCAGTGATCCCTCCTTGGGTCTCTTCCTCAAAGTCTCCATCTGCCATGTGCTTGGTTCTGCAGGACTAACATAATGAGACAGAATCATGGTACATGGATTCTAACATTAGGCTTAGAAGACAGTGGGGCTTCCTTTCACCTTAAGTATTCCCCTCTACCTCCCTCAAATGAGCTACTCTGTAAGAGAAGTTGTTGCCATGCCATATCAGTCTAATGATGATATCACAACAGGAGAAACTGGGCCTCCCAACAATGGCCATTTCAGTGAACTCGGATATCCTGGCCTCAACCAATTTGTTAGTTATCATGATCACAATTTATGGGAGGCCCTGAGCAGACCAATTCAGACAAATAGCTCTCACACACCTGAACTGTTAGAAAACTAAATGTTTGTTTCTTTGCACATTTGGTATTTGAAAATATGTGAGTGTTCTTGGTCACGATGCCTCCCAGATTCATTCTTATACAGTTCAGCCAGCCAGGGGACAGAGCTTAGCGCCTAGGGTTGGCTCTCTGTACCAGGCATGACTGAGCCTTTCTTCTTTAAGAGATAATAATCCTGGCTCTATTGTGCATCCAGAAGTCACGGGAACATTTGTTCCCTCCTGGGCCTGTTTTATCTATAACTTTCAACACATCATCTAGGAACCACCTGAGCCCCTGAGGAAAAGTGTCAATTCAAAATCATTCCATTGTCATCGTCGCATTTCTCTCTGGAGATTAGGTTTAGGGTGTGGGGCACTCATGGTATAGCAGGTGAGCTCCTCTAGTCTTGTTAGGACATAGACTGAGAATATCAAGGCAGAGCCTGATAATGAATCTCTAGGTTAAACTTGGGCTTGGAGAGATTCCGAGTCTTAGACAAAGCCTGGCCCCTCTGTGAAGCTGTTGGGATTTATCTTGGTCTGATCAAAACCAAGTCAGGACTGCTCATGCTGGCAAGAGCTGGGGACTGTGTGTAATTGAGTGTATGCATATGTGCTTAGGTGCACTAGACCCTTGGTAGGCACTGGAATCTAAACTCATATCCTCACACTATGCACTTGTCCCACTGAACCATCTCTCCAGCCTCACATCACACTGCTTCCGGTCAGTACCACACACTTTTGTATGTACAGGAAATATTCAAAGAAGCCAGAGAATGTGTATTTTCCAGTGTCCGTGATCATATGCCGAAGATATACCTTTCTTATTCATTTAACACTAAAAAGTCACCTTTTCATGCCATATGAAGAACAAATCACAAAAGAACTCCCAGACTAATTATATGACAACATTGCATATGCATGGGTGAATTTATATGCCAGTGTGTGTGTGTGTGTGTGTGTGTGTGTGTGTGTGTCTGAGTGCCGCGTGCAGTGATTTAATCTCCTGTAGGTCATATGCTGTGGGAAGCTAGCCTAATCTATTACAGTTGCCCCTTCCTCAAGTTTCTATCACAGTCCACTCTCTTTCTTCCTCAGATCTCACACTTCATAAGCAGAGGTCAGATCTAAATCTAGGGTGTGTGGGCTTCAAAGCCCCTGCACTGGCTATCATGCGTTGCTTCCAACTGTGATGGGAACCATGGTCCTTCAGTCTCTACCTGCATGGTCACCCTCATGAGTGAAGAGACCATGTGTATGTGAGGGTTTCTCTGAAAAGACAGACTCCGTGGTGCCCTTTCCTTATCTACAGGGTTCCTCCGCTGTACCTGGTTTTCTATTCGGAATGTTTCATTTGTACAAAGCATTTCAAAGCAAAACAAAATGAACCAAGCTGGAAAAACCAGTATACACTAACCTCGATGTCTTGATAATGTCCAAAACTTCCACTATAAAGTCCCAGCCCAACTCCCTCCCTCCTGAGCCATCTAAGAGCCCATCTCAAGGAAAGGCCGGAGCTGAACCTGGTACAAGATGGCAGCTAATCTTTTCCAATTATGATCATGCTCAGGCTTTGGGTCTCTGTGAGATGGCGAAGGAGGAGAAGCTGGGGAACATTAGACTGAGGAGACGCACCGTCTAACAACTTTAAGGCCAGACACATGACCCAGCAGGCATCCTAATAGGTACCAGCTTTGGACTGAGACATTTCTAGATTAGAGCTAAGTTTTGACTGCTTTCAAGATCCTTCTAGACCAGTCAAAGTCCTTTATTTTTCTAAGCCTCAGGTCATCCTCATCAGTGAGTAGGGGAAAATAAGTGACTATTTCACAAAGTGGTTACAGAGATAAGTGAGAACACACAGCGACAGCCCTGGCAGCTGCCACGAATCGAGCACTTCCCATATATAGGCAAGTGGTCTGATGTGAGTTCGTATTTATCACTCTGTGAGTCTGTCCAGCAACCCTACAAAGAGGGAGGTTTTGACTGGTGACTAGGTACTAAACAAGCAGCCAGCAAGTGGGAGTTGCCATTATCATTGCTGTGACAATGACATAGTGTTGGGTCAGCCACACCGGATGACTGAGTGCCTGCCCACATGTGATGGTGCTGGGCAGGACCCTCCCACCTGCTGCCTTCACCAGCTTCTCTGGCTGGGAGGAGTATGGCATCCACCCAGAGCTAAGACCTTCTCTGTGATCTTTCTGTTGAGTTTCCTTCTCTTCTGTTGTGAAGAGCGTCTACTCTTCTCTCCAGCTCCAGTCCAATCAACTTCCCATGGCCCCTGCTATCACTGGCCAGCAAGAAGGGAAAAGGGAATTTTTAGAAAATGCATTTGTGTGTGTGTGTGTGTGTGTGTGTGTGTGTGTGTGTGTGTGTGTGTGTTTATGTGTGTGTCCATGCACAGGCCAGAAGTCAATTCAATGTCAGCTCTCTTTCTCAACTGTTTCCCACCTTAGTTTTTTGAGATGGGATCTCACTAAGCCTAGCTCTAGTCACTGATGTGACTGGACTAGCTGGCTAGCGATTCTCTTGTTTCTGCCTGCCCTCTCCCTGGGATTACAGGTGTATGCTGCCATGGCTGGCTTTTGAAAACAGAGTTCTGGAGACTAGAATTAGACCCTGATGCTATTGTGGCAAGCACTTTGACAACCAAGCCATCTCCCTGCCAACTAAGCCTCAGAATATGCGTTAGATTTAAGATCAGGAAGCAGACCTGAGTTTTGTTTCTTCTGCTTCCATACAGAGAAGGCTGTCTACCATTTGCCACCAGTGTGGGAGCCTGCAGAATGGTAGTTTGTCACTAAACCTGAATCTCCCTGCCTCACAGAACTGGAAAGGGAATGCTATGGAGGACCTACATGCCAAGGGAATTGTGAATTGCCTTGGTTGTTCAACACCTTGTAGCCATTGTCACTACTTTACAGATGATACAAAAATAATGATGGCGTAGCGATGGTGAGCCACAAGAAGTAGGACTGGAATGTTGGTTAGTTGAAACCAAGTCCTATGCTCCTGTGATGACATTACTAGAATTTCCAAAGATTATCCTTGGGCAGCCTCCCAATTTCCCCTCTGCCCATATGTGAAAACACGATAATCTACTTTGTTGGCCATTTTTTTCTGCTAAATATCTCCACAAAGTACTCACATAAGGGGGTACGAATGGCTAATGCTGTTCCTTAGGTTACCAAGGCTATAGTGCCACCATCCGCAGGCCACCAAGTCTGCTGCTTTTGGAAGGTAATTTGAACAATATAGGAAGTTTTGATTAGTTTCTGATATAAACAGAAATGTAGCTTTGATCCTCGTCAACAAACATGGTGAGACAGTCAGTTGAGTCACACACCATTCATTCTCAGTGGCTTTCCAATGCATGGGCAGACTACTAGTTTGTCTAGTTTGTCTCCATGGAATCTGCTTCTTAGCACATGCCTGACAAAAATAGTTCACGTGCCAGACACCTGTGCTGCCATCTTGTCAGTATAGGTTAAGGAGATGAGGGAATTCTGCTAGTAAGAGAGAAGCATCCTCTCTCTCTGGGAACATCATAAACAGTCAATTTATTTAGAATCTGGTGAGAGCCAGGTTCCTAGAATGTTAAAAAAAAAAAGGGTGGGAGGGTCATGGACTTGGAAGATGAGAGCAAGGTTGAAACACTGCTGACCAGCACAGATAGGAGATTATTCTACAAGACTATGTAGAAAATGTGAGATCTTGCTGTATGTTTAAGATATAATTGCCATTAATTCAGATCTTAACTGTCATTACTCTTAGAATCTCTTGATAGAGGAAAGCTAAGTATCTGGGAGAGAGAATTCTCCTTCCAAATCTCCTGTTCTGTAAATTGACCACCTACACTTTCAGCTTGAGATTTTAGCATATAAATGTATTGTCGAGGAATACACGAGTTGAGGGACAGACTTCTCCTAGCACGCTGTCCTCAGGAACAGAACACTAAGCTACTATGTTGGAGTCTCTGGTGGGACAAGTCTCTTGGGTGGATCAAGAAAGGGCAGAGCATATGCTGTGTGACACCTCAGTTAACCGTGCAGTAAATGCACCTGTTTGTGTATCCAGTGGTGGTGCTTGGATGTGAAAGGAGAAAATACAATAATAAGATAATTTTCCCACTAAAATTTAGAGGGATTAGTTAGAAAACTATTATTTAAGAGGAAAAAGTACAGTTCATCTCTTCAAGTATATGGTGTACATGTTAAAATATATGATGAAATTTTGGTATACACTCATCTATGATACCCACGGAGGACTGGCTGCAGGAAACCCCTTGGATACAAACCTCTCAAGCTCCTTTGTAAAATGGAATTTCATTTGCACAGTCTTTCCAACATGTAATCTCATCTCTAGATTACTTACAGTTCCTAATACAATGCAATACCAAGTACATACCTGTTACACGGTTGTTCTTCAAGAAATACTAACAAGTATAACAACTGCACATGCTCGGTACAGGCACAGCTCCTACTAAATGTTTTTGATCTGTAGCTCGAGTCCGCAGATACAGAACCCAGGAATGCAGGATCAAGTGTATTTCCTTCTCAATCTTTTGTATGTTAATTTTGGAAAATATAATTAATATTAAATTATGGCCCAATTTTGTATCTTGCTTTTCTGCTATACTAGACCACAAGCAAGTAGGATATTATTATAAATTTTAATTCTGATATAGCTGACTACTTAAGCAATGTTAATTGTATGTGATAGACACAGTACAAAAGCACTTAACATTCATTTAATTTCCACTTAAGTCAGCCGGCTCAGTTCTTATAACACAAAGGCTGACACTAAGGCTTAGGGGTGTCAGTTCACATATCAACAGGCACTCAGTTAAAAGCCCAAGTTAGAATGTCAGCTCAGATTTTCCAGGCTACTGAATAGGAACTACTTTTTCTGAGAGGGTGGCATAATGACATCCTTGCATTGACTACTGTTTTTTTTTTCACTTATTGAGACATGAAATATGGAGGTCTTACTATCAATGCCCCCTTTGAGTACATTAAACCAATGGTCTTATGTCAAGATTACTCATTGTAGCTCTTTAAATTTCTTCTCTCTCTCTCTCTCTCTCTCTCTCTCTCTCTACATCTCACACACACACACACACACACACACACACACACACACACACACACACAAAAGGAACCAGCACACTCACATGCAGACACCCAAGAACACATATACTCAAATGTATTTTCTGTATTTCTTCATGTGTTGACTTGCTATTATAAGCAACAACCATTTTGAATTCCCAAAAGATTGGAGAATCTATTGAAGTAAGCATTTCATAGTGAGGAAAAGAGAAAATGTCAGTCTTACCAACCCAACAATTCGCCAGGGGAAACCAACTCTGCTCACTGAGCTATGTTCCTGGCCAGCACACTCCTCTGAACACCCAGTCTTCCTCTCCTCCAACATTAACTCAATGACTATAAAGTATTCTAGCAAATGGGTCACTGGATGGTTCCCTCATCTACAGGCCTTTCTGTTCATGATTTTACCATATAAGTAAGATAGGAGAAGAAGTAAGAGGTAATGGGAGAAACTCAAGAGCAAGAGGAGGAAAAGTAGTGCAGAGTGTTTATTTTCTCTTGGTACTCCTATTATACAAGGTTCATTATGAAACTACAGGAACACGGGCAAGTGTACACTGTGTCTTCTTAGTACACACAATAGATGTGCTGTGTGGGCTGTCTTTCACTATTGGTCCTGATGGTTGGAGTGCTTGTCGACATACCATGTGTGTGATGCTCTCAAGCGTCTTCCATCTATTCCTCTTGTCTGTGGTGACATGATGCCTCAGACTGATGCTTAGGCTCTCCTTGCATGAGTTAGTACCCTTCAGATGGTCTATGGGACATCAGCTTGAGAAAAAAGAAACAGAGAACTTGGTCTTTCTACATTCTGTTTTACCGTACCCAGGGACTTAACAAAAACATCTCTATTCCAATCTATATGCAAACCATGTGACTAACTCCGGGTAGGTGACGTCCATTGACACTTGCAGCATCTTCTTCCAAACAAAACAATGAACACACCGAGGACAAGAGTCTGATCACTGGCAGAGCTAATCCTGCTCTGCAGTTTCTGGAGAAGGCTTTCTTCCGTTCCTGAAGTATTCCTTCTCTCTCTATTTTGCTTAGTGTTGTTTTTCTTTTTCATACTCACTCCCATATCCACACCCATGCTTATGAACCATGGGTTTCTTCTTGTGACTCACATTTCAGTAACCCATGATGTTGTATCCACTTGCTTACTTATTTTTGACACAGGGTCTCACTCTGCAGCTCCAAACCACCTAGAATTTTCACGCCCCACCTTCCACCTCAGCCTTTCATGTGCTAGATTAGAGGCATGTACCACCATGTCCAGCCTAGAACTAGATTGTCATTTGAATATATACTTCTGTCCATGTGCTTTATTTGAATTATATGCAAATTGTATTTGACTGCGCATCCCAGTCTATTTACTTTTCCCGTAGATACATCTGCGAGAGGCCCCTCAGACTGCTACTTACAGCAAGCCAGCCACTGCCCATTGCCACATAGTGCCCCAAGGCTGCTGCTCCCATCAGCTGCCTCTCTCCTCGTCAATAGTAATGCTGGTTGTAATCAATGCTCCATAAAAAGAGTGAGTACTTTGTACACAGTCTCTTCTTGGGTTTGTAAAGAATTTATTTGGGGACTAAGAACAGGTGTGTGAAATCACAGGGGCTTGCCTCCTCCTCAGAGTGTAAAAGGGATCTCATGACGTCTTGTCCTCACCTACACCTTCTCTCCCTTTCCTTCCTTCCTTTCCTTCCCTCCTCCCCCTCCCCTTCCTTCCCTTTGCTTTTCTTCCCTTCCCTTTATCTATCTTCCTTTCCTTTCCCTCTCTCCTTTCCTTCCTTCCTTCTTTCCTTCTTCCTCTCTTCCTTCCTCCCTCCTCCCTCCCTGTCTTCCTTCTTTCCTTCTTTCTTTCTTTCTTTCTTTCTTTCTTTCTTTCTTTCTTTCTTTCTTTCTTTCTTTCTTTTTTTCCTTCCTTCTTCCTTCTCTTCCTTCCTTCCTTTCTTCCTTCCTTTCTTTCTCTCTCTCTCTCTCTCTCTCTCTCTTTCTTTCTCTCTCTCTTTCTTTCTTTCTTTCTTTTTCTTTCTTTCTTTCTTCTCTCTGCCACAGGGTATAACTAGGAAGTCACAGTGGTATTTAAATCTTCTTCTGTTGCTTTCTCTATTTACAGTTTACATGTAACTTAGTCTTAAGTCCATCTTTGTTTGTATAGTTAGATAGGGAGCTAATTTTCTTCATCTTAGACTTTCCTAATTTCCCACTGACCTTTGTTGACCAAGTGTTGCCCTCTGTGAATCGCTTGTCAGTTTATTTATTGTCATCTGCTAATCTCTTCCTGTTAACTTCTGTTCTGTTGGCTACTTTGTTTCTGATCCAATATCATTTGTGAGTCAATATAAATTTCCAATGATCCAGTTCCTAAAAAATATCAATTTGGAGTTTTAATTGGATAGCATTAATCGTATACCTGAAACGCAAGGGAAATTTTGACTGTTGGTGACCTTGTGATCCCTGGCCCTGGGCCAGCTTTGGCACTTGGGGCTGGCGATGCCAGACCATCTGGTGAAGCCAGCACTTCAAGGCACTCCTCAGCTCCTGGAAATCATCGCCCTGGGGATGACTCATGGTATCACAAAAAGCTGCTGATCTCATGAGTTTCAGAAACCATTGCACCTTTGGGCAGGGACTCTCAGCTGGATGCCGGGCTGACGGCTGCCCGGAGCAACACCTCTCACTTCTTCTAAGGTGGTGACATACCCAGAAACTGGTTCCCATCTAAACCCTGGAAAGTACC
The DNA here is from genome assembly GCF_011064425.1 of Rattus rattus. Lineage (NCBI taxonomy): Eukaryota > Metazoa > Chordata > Mammalia > Rodentia > Muridae > Rattus > Rattus rattus. The sequence goes on along the minus strand of NC_046158.1, from coordinate 81,070,019 downwards.
ATGGGCGAGGTCACGTTCACACATGTCAGGACCTTTCTGAGATTGTTATCTTCATAGTCCCCCAAATCACTTTCCACCAAATCTGACTTATGAATGGAGAAAATAAATTCAATTTCGTTGACTTCCATTCCTTGTTATTACTAAAGGAATGTGTGCTAACCACACCCCACAGGAAGAAAAGGCTTAATTGTTCTGCTTTCAGAAAAAATAAAAACGAATTAGCCTTTCTGAATAACAAAGGAAAGTTAGAGGAAAAGAAATCTGGAGGCAGAGGAAAACAAAAAATAAACCATAGGACCAGTGCTCAAACCTCGACCTTTTCTCTTCTAGATTATTTTTTAATTAGTTAAAAAATAATTCCTTCCCCTTTATCTCTGAGAGGGTGCCCACCTCCCCCCAGCATCCCTCTTCTCTGGGGCATCAGGTCTCTACAGGATTAGGCACATCTTCTCCCTCTGGGGCCAGACAAGACCGTCAGTCCTCTGCTACATATGTGTCAGGGGCCTTGTCTGATTGTAAAATTTGCAAGTGTCTACATGAGGGACTTGTTATGCCTTTTATTTTGTGGAAGATCTCTTTTGTTTTGCAGAAGGTATTAATCGCAGCATATATAAATTAATCAATATTTTCTTTAGGATTTTTTTTTCTCACATGGTGTTTCAGAAACGACATTTCAATGCTGAACTCCTAAGGATATTCGGTCCCATTTCACAATTTTTTAAAAATAATTTTTGCCTTTTGAATTTTGGTTTTAAATGTCTCCAGAATTTCCTGTGGGCAAGGAGAGGTAAAGAAGTCCTGTGGGAATTCTGACCCCATCTTCTCTCATTGGGCAGTCCTGGCCACCAAGAGGTGAGCAGCTTTGCTCCTCCGGGGCTTCTTCCCACAGGGGCAGAAGCTAGGAAGCCCACTGACCATGGAGGTGGGGGGACCTCTGAAATTGAGCAAAAATAAGCAATTCCTTCTCTAAAATGTTTTATCAGCTATTTTGCCACAGCAATGACAGCTGACTGGAATGCATTAGAAGTACAGTTTTTCCAAAGGTCCTTTCCCAAGAGGCAGAAAAATTTTAAACAGATTTGTGATTTGTTAGTTGTAGTCAATACATTTCTTAGTGAACTCTAATGCTAGGAAACACATCGTATGCTGACATATTCCTGTAGAAGACACAGAACTTAGAATGTTAAGTCTGTGCACTGTATATTTATCTTATTTATGCCATTTGAGCCTTGTCTTTTTAATACATGTGGCTTAAAATAATTTATTAGTTAATTAAATTTATTGACATTTTATACACTTCTGTATTCATTCTTTCTTTCATCTCTTTCTCCATTTTTCTCTATTTTTCTCTTTCTTTTCTTCCTTTTTTCTTTCTTTCCCCCCTTCCTCCCTCCCTCCCTCCCTTCCTTTCCTGCTTGTTTCTGTCTGTCTGTCTGTCTGTCTTTCTGTCTGTCTGTCTGTCATTTAGCCTGGCCTCGAAGTCATTGTGGAGCCAAGGTCACATATTTGGGTTCACTTTCCTTCTAACTTAAATACCTTCTTTCCTTGGGGTGCCTGTACAATTATGTGTGAAAGCGTTTGACTTTGCCCTTGCTATTGAATATATGCAACTGAACACAAGTTTTATCTAGACAGCAGTTTTCCTTGTCTTACTAGTTTGAAGAGATTTCTCTAATTCTTCAGGAAACTAACATTACTAAGGAGATGTTTACAGCAAAGTTTAATCATTTCTTTATAGCTACCCAGAGCTTTTATCCATAGTTCTTCATATTTTTAATCACACAGTAAGTAACAAAACATTACTCTTTTGCCTCAGTGTAGACCTGCCTGTCACTATCTTAGTATTTATCCCTTGCAGCTTTCAGCATATTTTCTTTGCTCTGTATATTTAGTGTTTTAACCATAATAGACATCTTTTGTTTCTTCCCAAACCTGCCCCCACCTTTCTCTTTAAAATGTCTGTTACTAGAAACAGAGTACCCATTTTCTTTTCTTTTCTTTTTCATCTTTATTAAATTGGGTATTTCTTATTTACATTTCGATTGTTATTCCTTTCCCTGGTTTCCAGGCCAACATCCCCCTAACCCCCTCCCCCTTCCCTTCTCTATGGGTGTTTCCCTCCCCATCCTTCCCCCATTACCACCCTCCCCCCAACAATCACGTTCACTGGGGGTTCAGTCTTGGCAGGACCAAGGGCTTCCCCTTCCACTAGTGCTCTTACTAGGCTATTCATTGCTACCTACGAGGTTGGAGCCCAGGGTCAGTCCATGTATAGTCTTTGGGTAGTGGTACATCTACATAATGGAATATTACTCAGCTATCAAAAACAACGACTTTATGAAATTCAGAGGCAAATGGAGGAACTGGAAAATATCATCCTGAGTGAGGTAACCCAATCACAGAAAAACACACATGGTATGCACTCACTGATAAGTGGATATTAGCCCATATGCTTGAATTACCCTAGATGCACAGAACACATGAAGCTCAAGAAGGATGACCAAAATGCGAATGCTTCACTCCTTCTTTAAAAGGGGAACAAGAATACCCTTGGGAGGGAATAGGGAGGCAAAGTTTAGAACAGAGGCAGAAGTAACACCCATTCAGAGCCTGCCCCACATGTGGCCCATACATATACAGCCACCAAACTAGGTAAGATGGATGAAGCAAAGAAGTGCAGGCCGACAGGAACCGGATGTAGATCTCTCCTGAGAGACACAGCCAGAATACAGCAAATACATAGGCAAATGCCATCATTAAACCACTGAACTGAGAATGGGACCCCTGTTGAAGGAATCTTAAAAAGGACTGAAAGAGCTTGAAGGGGCTTGAGACCCCATATGAACAACAATGCCAACCAACCAGATCTTCCAGGGAGTACCCATTTTCTTAGGCTGTCTGTCTTAACTATGGTTCTACCCATTTGGAGGAGGGAGTTTTCCCAGTATCCAATTTCTCCAGGAAAAGAAGGTCTCTGGGGTTGATCTTGACTGCTAAGGTAATGGATTTAGAATTAGAATAAGAGAAAGATATCAGGGTATGTTTGTGAGTGAGCTTCTAAAGTAGGTTAATTGAAGTGGGGCAGATCTGCCCTAAATGTGGACAATTCTATGGACTGGGGTTCCTGACAAAGAGAGAGAGAGAGAGAGAGAGAGAGAGAGAGAGAGAGAGAGAGAGAGAGAGAAAGTGGGTTGAGCCCATGCATTCAACCCTCTTCTTCCCATTTCCTGCCATGGTTTCTTTTATGTTAATCAAATAGATTTTTAAATTTTATTTTGTCTCTAGTATTATCTTGCTTTTTTTAATTTTATCTTTGTCTATATTTCACCTTCCTGGGTTGTTCTAGCCGTGCTGTAATGGCCTCTAACTTTCGGAGCTGCACGTTTTCTGCTGGGGTTCCTCATGGAACTGAAGCTGGGCCCACATCAACTCCTAAAGAGCAAATGTGACACCAGCGAAAATGCCCAACAGACACTACAGGCCGGTCGGATGGCGACAGCTCCTCAGCTTATGTTCTCCTTTCTCAGATGACTCTAACCTGGGCGCAGTTGACAAAGGCCAACCAGTGCACATTTTCAAAGTAATTTTGTTAACAGAAGCAGGAATAGATATGGAATTCTTAGTATTGATTTTAGTGAAAGACATAGAAGACTCCCAGCCTGAGAACTCCATGACACCGATGAAGCAAAAGACAATTTAAGTGTGACACTCAATATTAGTCAGGTTCCATTCTTTCCAGGCTAACTTCACGTATACATTCAGTGCGATCCTAGTCATAGTCTCAATACACTTTTTTTTTCAGTAGAAATTAATAAGAGAATTCTCAAGTACACAGAAATGCAAATGGCATAGAAGATGAAGAGCAGTTATGAAAAGCACCAGACTTGCAGGACACACACAAAGCTTGAAGGCTATTGTGAAACTATGGTGATTAACATATCCAGTGGGTGGGCAAGGATTGAACTAGTTTCTTAGGACTATCTGAACCAGAAATGTTTTCTGTATTAAAAATCCACTTAAATTATATTGTACTAAGTAACTATCATGTGAGAAGGATACTTTTAAAGTTTGCATATTGTATTGTATATAAATCCACTTTTACCCAGTGGAGGAGCCTGGGGATGGTGCCCAGAAATGGTACCTCAACAGGAGAAGGAAAAGAAGGCAAAAAACCATCAGCTTTGGATCGGCTGAAGGAAATAATATACTTGCTGTCTACCTCGTCTTTGCCTACTTCAGTGACGTCTTTGTCCACGTAACCAATCTTTCTGGTGAGGACACCATCTGCTGTGACTGGTGGAATAAAGGTAAAAGCTGACTGAAATGAGTCCTCTCCATATGCAGCCACATGGTTGTCCATGATAAGACCCAGAGGGACAAGAATCTGGGCATCACTTCCCTAGATATCGAACTCTGGTCCACAGAAGGAGACAGGACCAAGAGCCCTGGACCTGGAGCCCAGTCAGCCCTTGGAGCTCCTGCTTACTCAGGGATGAAAATTTCAAGGATTGAGGCCATCACCCCAATATGACAGCACTCAAGGGGTTCTAAAACGAGATGAGATAGTTTGAGGAGTGATTATAAGTAAACAGGGTCTGAGAAGGACGTCTCAAGTGTGCGGCTGATCAGGTAAAGTCAGGGAAGGAGACTGGGAAGGACTGACCAGAGAGGTCAGAGGAAATCCAGGCAAATTACATGTTCACATAGGACAGTGACCATGTACACGAAGCACTGCTAGAGAGGCATGTGCTTCGTGTACCACAAACACCGGGTGACAACATGGTGTTCACTGGTGAACTCGATATGGAACAAGGGAGCAGTGAGGAAGAGAGTCTGACACAGCTGTGTCTGACTCTTCTGTAAAGAAGAATGTAGGCTTGTGAGTGTTAAGTCCAGAAGGCAAACAGTATATTAGAAACGTGTGAGAAACCATGGCCCTTACTTCATAAGAGTACCAGAGACTCTGAGAAGCAAAAGAAAGGGTATTTGTTTGTTTGTTTTTGATCTTGCAAAGTCAGGTGTTAGCTTAGAGAAAAGGCAAATAAGACTCCTCAATTTCCCATTGGCTGAGTTCTTCAGGGAGGAACAGTCTTCACAGTGTCTAGTATTGCCCCTCCCTAAATCCCCTATTTTATCTGTTCTAGATGCCAAGCCTTATCTAATGTATATCCCAGGGTTCAATATCCACTCACTTTCTGAATGTGTGTTTGGTCACGTACCAGACTGCCTGTGACTTTTCAACTCTAAGTTGAACTGAGAAGCTCCCAGGCTTTTCAGGTGCCAGTGAAGACAGGGGCCTTGTGCCTCTGGCTTACCTGTGATTCAGGAATGAGCTCTAAGCACACCCCATACTGAAAATAGAACATAAAGATTTATTTCTTACAAACTGATGGCAATGTCCAGCAGAGGACAAATTTGGCAAGACAGGAGAGGGAGGGGAGAATTACTTGATGTGTTTTTGCAGTGGCGAGGGGTGTGTGTGTGTGTGTGTGTGTGTGTGTGTGTGTGCAAATGGAGGGCTTACTGTCATTCAAATCAAGAAGTAAGGCTTAGCTTGCAGGTTTAAGTGTAGGTGGCTAAACCCTTGACACTATTAGTGATACTCTGCTATACTTACAGACAGGAGCCTAGCATGACAGTTTCCTGAGAGGCTTCACCCAGCATCAGATGGATGCAGATGCAGAGACCCACAGACAAACATCATGGAGTCTTGCACAAGAGTTGAGGATAGAACTGAACAAGTGGGAAGGGTCAAGGACACTACAAGGAGACCTACAGAGTGAACTAACTTGGGGCCAGCGGGGCTCATAGGGACTGAGCAACCAACCAAAAGACCTACAGGGGTTGGACCTAGGCCACCTACATATTTAGAGCAGATTTGCAGCTTGGTCCTCATGTGTCCCCCTAACAATTGGAGTGGGGCTGTCTCTGACTCTGTTGCGTTCTGTTGGATCCCCTCTCCTTAACTGGACTGCCCGGTTGGGCCTCAGTGGAAGAGGATGTGCTTAGTCCTGTTGGGACTTGATGTCCTAGAATGGGATGCTCCCCCAAGGGGAGCTCCCCCTTCTCTGAGGAGAAGGAGATGGGGTAATTAAGGAGGAATTTGAAAGGATGGGACTGGGAGGAGAGGAAGAGGGTCTGCAATTGGGATATAAAGTGAATAAATAAATTAATGAAAAAACTACCCCCTAAAAATGTGGGTGGCTAGAGACAGCAGGAAAATGGGGAGCTCTCTTCTAATGAGGGTCGTCAACTGACAGTGAATGAGAACTGAGAACGAGGCTGACATGAGGATGCATAGGTAGAGGTCTCTTGTTGGGTTTGGTGGCCACTATAGTTCCAACTCTTGAGGAGGATGAAGCAAGAAGATAATGAGCCTAGAGGGCTTGAGGTTAGCCTGGATAACATACCAAACCAGACTAAAAGAACCCCCTCCCAAAAGAATCAACCCTCAGTACCTAAAAACCAAACCCAATAAAGAGCCTCTGCCCAAAGAACTTACAATCTTCTGGGGAAGGAGAAATAAAAACAAATAGAAATCCCAGTACCAACCCTGACTTCCACAATGAGTCAGAAGGGGTTTAGCCAAAACTCAATGGGAATACAGAGATGCAGACAGGCGATCAGTTGCACTGTCACACGGCCAACTCTTTACCTGGGACTTACATTCTGCAAAAGGAATGACACAAGTAAGTGCTTCCTGAAGCCCTGCCCCTACAAGTCAGTAGACTGTTGTAAATAAACAAGTAAATAACATCCTGCTACCAAAATCTTCATTTTATCCCTTAATTATTTCCTTAGGACAGATTTCTAAAAATGTAATAATTTTTGGATCAGAGGCTGATATTTTTCAGGTTTTTTTTCTATATTCAGTAAGGCTGCTGGGTTTCACAATTTGAAATTTCATGGATAATCGTGGTAAAGTTTTGTAAGGCCTTTTGGTTATTGGAGAGTAGAAAACTCTATAGTAAGACTATAAAAACAAGTTTGAGCAAAACTGACAAGAATTTTAGAATGATTTTGGATTTCAGCCTACAGATGTGAGAAACTCATCGTTAGACTTAAAGTGCAGTGAGCAGAAATGTTATTACCAGTGCACACTTTGGAATAATTCAGAACATCATGCAACTTCTAACAGTCAGGAACTACTTGGGTCTCCTCCCAGGTTGCAGAGCATCATCTGGAATCGAGCGAAGATGATGATCTTTGTCTACCAGCATATGGACAGGAGGACAGCACAGGGACCTGCTGTAGCATCTTTAGACATTTCCAGCCATAAGACCACTTACCTTTACTACCTTGAAGCTGGGTTTTTCCTTATTACCTCTCTGCAGGATGCATGAGAGATAGCCCCTTCCTGGAATGTTGCTTCTAGATCCTGATAAGAGTGGCTCTGGACTTCCAACTTAGAAGGCTTTATTCTAGTCTTTCTTTTGGTTATGACCTTTGTTGTAAGGTGAAAGGTGCATTATACCAAAAGAAGAGACCCACGCAGAGTTCATATTCTGTATTTAAAGCCATGATTCCAGCCATATTAATCCTCTACTCAAATGGTCTTGAAATTTCTTCAGGATTCAGTAGAGACCATCTCCCTGAGCCCATGTTCTTGAGGATGGACTGCACCTTTGGGAAAAGTGGGCCAATGGTAGAAGCACAATGGGCCTTGGATGCATGGACTGGCAAATCTACACATACATGTCTGCAAGATGCTACTGGTGCAGGCTATAGAGAAGCAGGAAGAAGGGTCTTAGAGAATGGCAAAGGTAGGTTCTGAGCCATCATGCAGCATCCTGACTCCTCTCTCTTTTCTCTCTCAGGCATACCTCCTCCTACAGTAGGGGGACACACAGATTTTAACAACAGTGGGTATGCTTTTCTTATTTATATTAAATGTTAAGAATATGGTATGTGGACTTCAATTCTGACTTCTCTGAGATCACTTGTGTGTATCTGATACTCTTGGTTCTGTAACCTACCACATCTCGAAGCAGATGTCCTTTGGAATCAATTCATTATTGAACAAGTAGGTAAGAGGTTAGTCATATCACACTGGCATCCTACCCACAGGTCTGGATGGGGTTATTCAGCATGGATGGTTCCAGTATGCATTGCAAGGCATTTCGTTTCATGCCAGATGAGTGGGCTGGCAGTGTGAAGGAAGCTTGAAAAGGTCTCAGGCTTTGGCTATCGGTCCAAAGCCCTGTGAGCTTGTGGTTTGGCATGGCTGATTTTTCAAAACCTCTTCTCTTGGTAAACCAGTTTGAAGCTCTTCTCTGACGTCATTGCGGTTTCTGCTCTGGCACAATCTGGTTGTAACTTTGCCACTCAAGTAAATTGTGGCCAAACTGAGATTCTCTATGGCAGGCTCTTATTGAATTGATTACAGTACATTGACCTCACAAAGCTCACACACCCAGTTAATTGACTAGTGAGATCGATGCTATAATGTAGATATAAAGAGGACTAAAATTCCAAACCAACGACACATCCTTGTATAAAGTCTTTGGAAAACAAGAGAGATCATGAGATTGGAACATTCAAAAAAGGCATGGAAGAAAAAAAAATCCTGGGCAGAGAGAAGAGTAAACCCAGGTATTGTTGCAGAGAATGATGGCTCCAGTGATGATATTGCCAAGACTGAAGAGTAGGTGAACTCCCACTCTTTCTGCCTATGCTTTCCTATGACTGTTCTGTTTGCTAGGATGCTACTCCCAAACTCAGACAGTGGTTATCTTAGTATCTTATAGGGAATTAATCCCACCATCCCACCTTCCTAATAAGCAGAACAATGCAATTAAATAATCTATGGTATGTTTTCTTGCTAGCCTATCTCCTCTTTGCATATGTGTGTATATACGTATACCTATTGTTCAACAAGGTATTTTTCATATAATGAGCACTCAGAAAGACTTGGACAATGAATAAATTAATGAATGAGTGATTGAATAAATAACATATAACTTAACTAACAATGCATTAATTGATTAAGTCCGGAAGAGTAGACAGCAGTTAGGATGTGGGCACACCTGAGTGTCATTCTTGTACTTCACTTTTCAGGACATGGATGTTTTATTCATTCCTTTATTCAAATGCAAATAAACATCCAGGTGTTTGATTTGTGTAGGGCATTGTATTAAATACCAAACAGAATGGTAATTGGGATATTCTGCCAGACTCTTGTAGAATAGTGGGAGGAGCTAAATGACTGCAATGAACAATCAAGAGTGCTTTATTAGAGATTTGTTCCAAGTACTTGAGTAGAGACAATGGACTAACTTATCCTTCTGGAGGGTGTGGGACAATGAGTATTCCCCAGGAGAGGTGACATCTCACTGGGGAATTTAAGGTCCAAAGAAGACAAAGAATATTATTGGAATTTCTATTTTCATTGATATAGAAGGTGCTTGGGAGTATAATTAAAAGGAGAAAAAGAAAAAAAAAGAAAGAAGAAAAAGTAGTTAATTTTAGTACAACATCTAGTAAACTTCTTTTAAGCAATATGCTTTCTATTACAAGGAGGGAAGGGAGCCCCTCAGATGCTCATCCTTTAGTTGGAAAACAAACACACAGGTAAGGCAGCTGGCAGCTTTTCTAATAACCTATAACCTAGATTGTTGTGCAAACATGTTTGTTTTGACAGCTGTGCTTGTAACAAGTGAAGAAGTGGACAAGGACTTGAGAATGCTCGAGAGTTGTCGTAGGAACAGACATTCTCACATGAAATTAAAGCCTGGAGAAGGTTAGCCATTCCCTTGGTGGAAAAACACCCAGGAAGAGAAGGCACACTCTAGGCAAGTTGCATGGGAAGAGGCATGTGTCAGCTTTGGCATGAGGTAGCAGTAAACATTATTTCCCCTACAAATTTATATTACAAGAATTCATGAGTAATTGATTCAGATGTGTCCTACCTATGATATCAGAGGTAATTCCAGAGTTAGTACTCATTAGTACTTGGCAGAATAAGATACTGATATTTCATAAGTAATTATCTATCTATCTATCTATCTATCTATCTATCTATCTATCTATCATCTATCTATCATACATCTCTCTATTGTAGGAGGGGGGAGAAAATGTGGAAGGGAATGACACATGGCATGGTTTATGTGTAGCAGTCAGAAGACAGCTGACAGGCCTCAGGTCTCTCTGTTCACTATGTTGGTCCTGGTTATTAGATCCAAGTAATCAGGTTTTGTGGGAAGTGTCCTTCCCTGCCAATCCATCTTTCTGGGCTCCTTCTTTAGAAAACAAACTACTATAAGCAATAAATAAATAAGAGACTGAAGATACTGACTCATGAATATAGAAGTAACATTGAATATTAAAGACAATGAAAGAAGAGGGTGGCTACAGGTAAATCATGGAGAACATCTATAAATGAGAAATTCCACCAAGGAAATAATTTTTATAGAATTTAAAATCTTCTTATTGGAATTTTTATTTGAAGAAACCATTTAAAATCCAAGATTTGAAGGTCATAATATGGAAAATAGGAAAAAAATTCATGAAGGGGAATGGGAAGTCAAAAGGGGTCTTTAAACTGTTTTCTATACTTTTCCTAATTAGGTTGGTGACATCATCAATCTCAAGTAGTTTGTGGCTCTCATAAAGGAGAAAGTAGGAAGAACAGACCAAGTTGAGAAGATGTGTGTTAGGCAGTTCTCAGACTTTACACCAGTCAGAGTCAAAGGTTCCAATAGATCATGAGCAAGGTAAGTGTCAAGTCAGTAGCCATGACCCCAGACACAGAAGAGACAGCATCTAGGGAAAAATACATAAGCACAGAGGTCCATCTTCTAAGGTACTAAAGTCAACAATGAGGGAAGAACACATGAAATATGCATAAAGTACCAACTGAAAATGGATATCTGTGTTGACTCAGCAAAATGAAGGTAAGAGACCTGGTTGAGGAATTCAGAATAATCCTCCTCCCAGGATAATCTCCTTGATGTCATAGCAACTGTGAGCTTCCTTCTACAATGGAAGGTAATGCACCCACAGGCTCTGGGAATGAAGGGACTTTGTTGGCAGTCTCTTGCAAATCACCTGATCCTTGTCTGAGAGCTTGGGGGAGGGGCTGTTTTCATGCCCATCTTCTGGAATGAGACAATTTGAAGGACATATGTCTAGGAAAATGGCAAAAAAAAACAATTTAAAGAACATTTTTTTTAACATCTCCTGAACACTGTCTGAAAGTCATACCACAAATGAGATTTTTTCAATAATATTTAATAAACCTCAATAAAACAAGAGTCTATATAGCAAGATTGTGACTTTCTCCCTTCTGATCTGGTCACTCTGATTAGGAGGGGAGGGGAGGAGGAGGAGGAGCCAAGGAAATAGCCCCGCTTCTCTCTTGAGCTCTTATTCTAGAGTTACATGCAAAATATGCTTCCCTCCAAAGCCTACTCTTTACTTCTCAGAACCTTTACTATGTTTTTCTCCTGGTAAAACAGGCATGGCAGATATAATTATGTTCAGAAAAGCATGAGATAGAGGAGATTACTGTGAGCTATATGGAGGAACCCGATGTAAGGGAAGGCTTTAAAACTGTTAAATTCTTAGGGACTGAAGAGATGGCTTAGCAGGTGAGAACTTACACAGCTCTTGCAGGGGACCAGAGATCTGTTCTCAGGACCCACATTGGATGGCTCATGGGTAGCTACAACTTGAGCTCCAGGGATCCTATGGATTTTAAAGACATCCCATGACCTCATGTGCACATACTCAAACATAGACACATGGGCACATCACTAAAAGTAATAAAAATAAATCTTAGAATTGATTGACTCTGCACATTCAAAATAAAATTTGTTCGCCCAAGGACATTCAAAGGCAAGCCACACAGCAAGATAGAATGTTTGCTAAGCTTACATACTCCAAGTAGTTAGTATCCAAAATATCTCATATATGAAGAGCTTCTACAAATCAAGAAGAAAAGATAAACAATCCAACAGAGAAACAGTTGGACCTATAGCTAGACATTTCACTAGAGACAAGACAAACATCCAATAACCTATAGGTGGATGCTGAACATTATTGGCTATCTGGAACACAAGAAAGATTCCATTGCATATTGCTGGATGGTAAAACACCAAGCACAGAACCTCCATGATGCCAGGGATTGGCTAGAAAACACAGCAATACAAACTGGCCAAAGAGCATGTGGCAGTACTGATCACTACCACTTCTACCAAAACTTGAAAGATTCCTTACTGTGGGAAACAGAAGTTCTACTTTCCATGTATATGAAGAAACCCATGCTTTATGAAAATGTCAATGAAATTATTTATGGCTAAGTGTCATACAAATGAGAATTTGAAGACAGGCCATGTTTTAAAAAAAACAACAAAATGAAACCTCTGGCTACCCATTACATGACCTTTAAAGACAGGAAAGTCTAGACTGAACCCTGGCTCACCCATTTAGCAGCTACATGGCCTCAGTGTGGTGGTGTGCTCTGAACTTGACCTTTGTTCCAGTAGACTGACGATATGAGGTCTCTTTATAGGCTGTTGTGAGAATTAGGTGTATTCTATACAAACACCCATTGTATAATAATACTCCTTAGATGATAGCTATCATCCCTGCACCACTGATCACATCAGACCAGGACCCTCTACAGAAATGAAAAGGGGACAGCCACGACTGTCTCGGTTACTCTTCAAGAGGAGGAAAGGTAAAATCTCCAAGGCTGCATAAATTCAAATGGGAAAAGAATATTCCCTTCTGGTCAGGATGAGGAGGTGGCGAGAGGAGGATTTTGAGGCTTTAGTCAGAAGTTGAGGTTTGCCTCTGCACATGGATCTCTGACATGAAAAATGTCTTTAATTCTCCAGGTTTCAGTTTACTCCATATAAAAAGGCAGTATTAATTACTATGAGGTCACTGTAAGAACGAGAAAGCTAATACAAAGCTCTGATATGCAAAAGGTTCTGCAGAGCATTGAATAGCTATAGCAATGGTATGCTTTTATTCTCATCCTCCTGTTGATAGAAATCCCATGCCTGAGACTTTTTGGCAAGCAACATTCTATTGCTGGATCTGGGGCTCCAGAAACTTGACAACGGGGTAGGAACACTTTGCAGGAGAATTTTAGGTTTGCCCTCCTAGTTATCAAAGCTTATCTGTCTGGGAAGATGGCTTAACATGTGAGGTGCTTGCTGTGCAAACATAAGGACCTAGGTGTAATACCTAGAACCACCCTTTAAAGAAGCCAGGCATGATGGTGAGTGCTTGTAATTCAGCACTGAGGGGGCAGAGAGATAGGCATATTCATTCTTGGTGGCATACTGGCAAGCTAGCCAATGTGAGAATTCATACCAGTGACAGACTGTCTCAAAAAGACCAAGGAATGATAGCTTAGCAATGATAGTTGAGGTGGTCCTCTGGCTTCCATAATCTTATGCAAACACACACACACACACACACACACACACACACACACACACACACACACACACTCACAAAGATATCTATCCTAAATCTGGATCCTCAGGATATTATTGCTGGAGGGCTGACTGACCTAATGAACCAACATGCATCCATCCACCAGGATAACCACAGATCTCCCCACCCCCATCCCCATCCTGTTAAAGGGTCTGTTCCTACTGGTGGAATTTTCAAGATAAATCTTCAAAAGGCTTGTAGAATCCCACACATATCTAGTGATCGGGTTTTGTGTTCCTCTCCCTGTCTCTTCTCTGGGACATCTGAGCATGGCTCCCACCCGGACCATCTGATGGACTGTGGTAGGAACCATTGCAGACCAGCTCTTCCCCCTTTTGGTTTTTCACTCTCTAGGGTAAGTCATGTCAGCCAGAGGTTGATAGGAGAGAGAGAGAGAGAGAGAGAGAGAGAGAGAGAGAGAGAGAGAGAGAGAATGCTGTTCTCTGTGCATCCTAAAATGTACCACTTCCCCCCACAGAGGTTGGTTACTCCATGTGTTACTCCAAAGAACCAGCTTTCCAGGACAGGTTGAGAGCTTTGTCCCTCCTCAGTGCTTTTCCTCAGCTCCCAAGGTTTTTCTCATCCAGAGTTGACCTTTTTCTACCAGAAACTTTAGACACAATAATTAACATAGCCTCCTAATAACTTAATAATCATGCCTTGCGTCTCAATGGGCCTGATGTTTTTAGGCTACCTTACAGTCATTAATTAATTCTGCTCCCAGCTGCCTGGAGCTGTAGGTCACCTTGATCACCTTCAGGGTGTGGCTGAGTCATCCAGGCAGGTCAGGGATCTACCTAAGGTCACCCAGTGTCTGAAGCTAGCTGGTGGTAACCGGGGTTATAAGGTCAGGCTACCTCTAGGATCTTCTTCACTGGAGTCGAATGCTCATACCTGGCCCATTCCCATTCTACCTATCTTGCTTAAAGCCTGCTAGCCACAATCATGAGTTCTTGTGTCTCCAGGACCAAATCAATAGTGAGAGATAGTCCAATGCAGTGATTTACAATAATATATGACTGACTAATATGCCTTACTTTATTGCCTTGGAGATGTGTGTATTTTAACTAAGGGTCTTCCTGCAGCTCTAAAAATTCAACCCCATGCACAAAAGTGCAACGTGCACACATGCAGGTGGGCACACACAAAGTTTCCTACCCTAAGTATGGATTCTAAATCTGGATGATGTATCAAAGCAGGATCCCAGCAACAGGCTACTTTAGCAATGGGACTCTTCAGAGAGAAGTATAACTGTACTTTTGACTACTTTGTGGGTTCTTTTTTCCACCCTATTTCACCCCTTTACGTCTTTCCTTTCAACCCCCTAACACTGTGTAAGAGAGAAAGAAGGAGAAAAGGGAGGTTTGGAGGAGGTTTGGGAGGGAGGAGGGAGGAGAGGAGAGAGAGAGAGAGAGAGAGAGAGAGAGAGAGAGAGAGAGAGAGAGAGCGATCCCTGAATAAAGTCAAGGGTAGGGTAAGGGGCCCACAATATCTTTACACTGCTTCCTGCTGATTATGGGCATTGTGTTCCTTGGGCACAAGTTTGATTTTTTGCCATTAGGATAGCTAATTTCTTCTCCCCTCCCCATTCCTCTCCCCTTCCTTCCCCTTCTCTCCTCCCTTCCCTTGCCCTCCTCTCCTCTCCTCTCCTCTCCTCTCCTCTCCTCTCCTCTCTTCTCTTCTCTCTCTTCTCTTCTCTTCACACACTTGGTGAAATGCAACCAACCACTAACTGGCCAACCAGCTCCTTCTATCAGGGGCTGTGGTATTTACACACTCTCTGAAGAGTCCCCAGAATTTCAAACATTACATAATCATAGAACCTATCTGCAGCTGTCAAAACCCTGCTGGAGCATGAGACAAATCATAGTCAGCTGCTGTGGACAGTCTGCAGCAGCCCCATATCCCACACCTGGGGTTTATAAAACATTCTTATATTTCTCTGCTTTTAAAGAAACCAAAGTTCTCACTACAGACAAGTTTCTTGTACCATCCTTGAGGCTATGTAAGCTTGGGTAGCCTGGTGAGTCAGTCTTCACTTTCTTGCTTTACTAAGCTTGGCTATTAGTTCTTTGTAGGGACAGGGCAGAAGCAGAGAACTTAGATGCATATATCACACACTAAGAGTTGGAAGTTGGTGCTCTCTTAATTTTTACCACATTTCCTTAGACAATCAAAACAGGTACCACATCACCATTTACCGTAGTGGTCCACCCAGCCCATGTTGCCAAATTCTAGGCTACTCAAGTACATGGTTCATATTGGCCCAACATACTGGTATGTGAAAATGCTCTGTAAGGGGCTTAGGGAAACCCCAGATGGCTGATTATCTCTGCTGGAGCTATTGTTATTATTTTTTGTAATTTTTATTGGATATTTTATGTATTTACATTTCAAATGTTATCTCTTTCTCCTTCCCTCCTCCCCCCTGCCCCTGCTTCTGTGAAGATGCTCCCACTCCTACCCACTCCCACCTCAACACCCTGGCATTCCCCTACAATAGGGAAACGAGCCTTCACAGGACCCAGGGCTGCTTCTCCCATTGATGCTCGACAAGGCCATCCTCTGCTACATATGTGGCTGGAGCCATGGGTCCCTCCATGTGTACTCTTTGGATGGTGGTTTAATCTCTGGGAGCAACCCTGAGATTCCACCTCACACCAGTCAGAATGGCTAAGATCAAAAGCTCAGGTGATGGCAGATGCTGGTGAGGATGTGGAGAAAGAGGAACACTCCTCCATTGTTGGTGGGATTGCAGAATGGTACAACCATTCTGGAAATCAATCTGGAGGTTCCTCAGAAAACTGGACATCGCACTACCTGAGGACCCCGCTATTATTGTTCTTAAGCAACAATTGGTTAAGATTGGACATTGAGAGCACCAGGCTGGGGTGCCCAAGGCTCGGGAAAGCTGCAGTGTTCCACAGTTTCTTATGCAAGGGGGAGTTTTGGAGCAGTTAACCTTGGCAAAAACAATTTAACAGACACTTCCAGAAGATTCTGGAACTTTCTTTTATTATATTTGTTTGTTTGTTTGTTTGTTTTTGAGAGAGAGAGAGAGTTTGTGTAGAGAGAGAGAGAGAGAGAGAGAGAGAGAGATGTATGTGTACATGTGTAGAGGCCAGAGGTCGCTTACAGAAGTCACTCCTTTTTCTACCACGTGGGTTACAGGGATTGAACCCAGGTCCTCGGGTTTGGTGGCAAACGGTTTTACTTGCTGAGCCGTCTTGCCGGCCCCTGGA
This sequence comes from Rattus rattus, assembly GCF_011064425.1. Classification (NCBI taxonomy): domain Eukaryota; kingdom Metazoa; phylum Chordata; class Mammalia; order Rodentia; family Muridae; genus Rattus; species Rattus rattus. Next base: position 81,053,328 of record NC_046158.1, on the reverse strand, counting down.
GCAAGCTTTCTTATCCGAGGCTTTTTTCAGTAATGAGTTTAAGAACTTGGCAAAGACATTCAAGGTTAGAAAAAAAAAAAAAAAAAACCAAAACCCCAAAAAACCTCCCATGGAAGCGTCTTTCTGGCTTTCTTGTTTGTCTTTGCAAACTCTTAAGTTTTCATCCTATGAGTTCTGTAGGCTGGGTGAGCGATAATTCTCCGAGCCTCAGGTTTTCATCTCTGAGATTTGGCAGGATTTCAGTGGTGATTAAGCAAGATGATAATTAGGATTGCTGTTTGTGATAGTGATAATTGTTAACATGCGCTGCCTGCTGGCCTTAGCCAGTTTACAGTTGTATTCCTAGTTTACAAATAACTTGTGAGGAATTGAGCAGGGACGAGGCTAAGGGAGGTGATACGGGGACGTGAGCTGTTTGTTTGCCCAAGACAAGATGTGTGAAGCAATTGCATTTTGGCTGAGCTGGAAAGTGTGTGGAGATACAATGGAAGGGACATCGCAAAGCATTAATTATGGTTTTATCTAAGAGGTGGGTCTGTACATGAACCTAATTTTTCTCTCGATGTAGTAATCTGTATTTTTGAAATGACTACTTATTATTTTGTTGGTATGAAAAAAAATGATAATGGGGTGGAGAGCTTGTGGGTGGTAAGGATAAAGGCATTCCCCCACCTGCCTTCTGCCCCGCCTTGGGCAACTGAGGCTTCAAGTCCTGTTCAGTTCACTTAGCGTGGCTGTATTAGCACTAAGGTCCCTATAGAGGACAGCCAGAATTGGACACTTCTTACTGGTTAAATCTGACCTCTGTTTTTATCCATTTCATGTGATTTTAACTCAGATGTAAAAACTGTATTAAAATCACTTAGCAAACTTCCTGTTTATTTACACGCATGGACCTATGCTTGTGCCCTTCTTCCCCTTCTCTGAAGACCCCCTAGCCTTGCTCCGTTCTCAGAGAGACCATCACTATCAACATCCAGTGTTCTCAGACTCAGAAATGAACATGGAGTCAAGGTCACTGTGTTTGGTCCTAGAAAAAAAAATTGTGCATCTTGGAGTTGAGAGGCCCTAACATCCTCCTCAAGACATGAGAATGGGATTTTTATTGGTCTTGGTACTGTCTTTTTGTTACCAAATATTAACACAGGACCAAGACAAGTATACAGTAGGTAGAGGGAGGACATCTGTAGATTAAACTAAGGTTTCTTGTCAAGACATGCCAAGGGAATCTGGTAAGTGGGGAAAAGGGACCCATGACCTTGGTAGGGGAGAGAAGAGGTAGATCCTGCCTCTGACCCTGCTTTACTTGTCTGTTCTTCCTATACTGTCTTCACAATGCAGGAGACTCATCCACAGACCAGGAAGGGCTTGCCTGGTAAAAGCAGCAGTGTCTCCATTCAATTCTAAGCCCTTTAAACATTATTTCAATCAAGCCTAGGCATAACTGCTGGTCAGTTCACATTTCAGATGACATAGTCAGACTTGTAGAAGATGGCTGCCTTGCCAGGGAGTCCACACCATAGTTGCAGAGCTGAGCTTCAACGCAGCTCTGTGCGAATACACAGCTCAAGATTAACAGCCCCCAGACTTCCCTTTGCAGAAGGAGCTGCATGAAGAAAGCAGCTTTTGAAAAGGATTCCCAGTCTTTACAGGCGAAGACTCTCCAGCAGCTGACCATGATGCACATGTAGGTAGAGGAAGGGAGAAATGAGCTCTTTGCTTCAATTGCTCAGATTTTGAGGTGTTTACAAAGTCTAGTCATCTCTGAGAAGGCTTCTCATCCTTTCTCCTGCCCCATAGCTCCATTTACCCACAAGGTACACTGGGTGGGCATTGCTCTCTTGTAAGCACCAGCTTGGAATCTAATTCCTCCTTCCCGACCTCATTTATTCACACTTCAGGCCCAGCTGAATGCTTCCCTTGTCTTCCCATTTGAAACTAATCTTTCCCCTCTAGGTTCAGTCACACTGAATTATAGAGTGGAAAGCAATAATCAGTTTTCATATATAATTTATATATGCATTTTAATTCTGTATAGTTTTTAATAAAGTGCAACAATGGTCCTTCCCCTCAAAGATACACTTGTTCCAACTCCTGGGATCTGTGGCTATGTTACCGCATATGGCAAAAAGACTCTGCAGAAATGATTACCAAGAAGACCCAGAGATTCGAGGAACCTGGGCTATCCAGATGGTCCTAATCTAATCACTGAGGCACTAAAGGTGGGAGAGAGAGAAAAGCAGGTCAGAGATGTGATGTGGGAAGACCTCCACCTGCTACTGGCATTGCTTACTCTGAAGAAAGTGGAGGGCCATAAGCAAGGGAAAGTGACCTACTGATACTTGGGGTCCTCTTCAGTTAACATCCAGCAAAAACCAGGACGTTAGCCCCCATAGCCATAGGAATCTGAGCTCACAACAGCCTGAAAGACTCTTCTGTCTCCAGATAGGAAGACAGCATAAAAACATTCTGATTTTAGCTCTCAAGACCTGTGTCAGAATCCCAACAACCACCAACAAAAGGATAAACTTATGTTGTTTTAAGCTATTGCATCAATGATAATTTGCTGCAACAGCAATAGAAAGACAATTCCCTTCTGTTGGGGTGCTATAACTTTATGGTTATAATTTTATAATTTTATATTTGTGCCATTTCGTTTATTCCTGGTTGCTTGAGAATATGGATGTTTCTCAGACTAGTGTAAAAAGTCTTAGTTATTTCTAATTTTTCCCAGAGCTTCCAACAGCTGTGAATTCATGGCATTTCATTTGACCACCTCATCACCCGAGTAACTGTTTTAGCCCCGCATCCTCCTGGGTACTGATGGATAAAGTCCAGTTAGCAAGGGAATTGGAGCCCTTCCCAGATACTTAAGTTTTTATCTCAGGCAGGCACACAAGAAGACCATATTGTCTCTGCCCACTCAAAGATCAGAGAGGCTACATGACTTACTTTGGCCAAGAAATCTGAATAAATGTCTCTCTCTCTCTCTCTCTCTCTCTCTCTCTCTCTCTCTCTCTCTCTCTCTCTCACACACACACACACACACACACACACTTTCTCTGTCTCTCTGTCTCTCTCTCCTCCCCTCTCCTCCCTTCCCCTCCCCTCCCGTCCCTTCCCCTCTCCTCCCCTCTCCTCTCCTTTCCTCTCCTCTCCTCTCCTTTTCTCTTTGGCATTTGGCATACTATCTGACAATGTTCAAGATGGTACTGGTCTGACAGCTTGCATACCATCAGGATTATCCTTAGCAAAACCTGGCAGCTGATCCGTGGTGTACATGTAGGTAGAGAAGGTGAAATGAGCTCTTTGCTTCACTAGCTCAGATTTTGAGGTGGTTGTGGTTATATAACTTAGCTCATCTCTGAGGAAGCTATTTTCTGCCTTTTAGGTTCCTACAGTCTCTGGGGGAGAGAAATGAAGCATATGAAAAAGAGATAATCCAGTTCACTGCTGGGCACTCACTGAACCCCAAAGGAAGAGGAACTACAACCCTTGACACAACTGAGGACATTAGGGGTGACAGCCTATGGTTGATACAGGCAAGTGGGCTAGAGAAGAGCTTGAAAAGCAACCTGGCACAAGTTAGAAAATAAGACCTGGAAGTTATAGACCTGTTTCAAACTCCAACCCTGGCTTTTCACACGCGATACTGGACAAAACAAGCCCATAAAAGCTGGGGATTTTGAACATCAAGCCTACAGAGTGCCAAGAATTGGCAAACAATGTATTCCAAGAGCCTAGCTTGCTGTTATGGCATTGAGCATCTCATTGAAGGAAGCAGCAGTTTTGGGAGATGGCGCTACACTGCACATGGATGCGAGCATGCTCTCCCCAAAGCGATGAACTAACTGGAAAGCAGGGTAGCTGCAGTCCAAGACCACAGACAGTTTCCAGCCCAGAGAGTTTCCAGAGAAAGGCCTTCCTCTGCTTGATTAGCATCTTTGTAAAGGCTTCTAAGGAGAGATGACCCTTCCATGACCTCTAGGTTTGATGCTTGAATGCTTCTTGTAAGCACAGCACAAGCCCTGACTCATCAATATTATGTGGGCGGCTGGGACCCTTGTGGCTACAGCCAAGACTTAATCTCTAAGCCACCTACAGTCACGTCTGCTCAAGTCTGAGCTTCAGAGAACCCCAACCCATGGGCTGGTGGAATGAGGAGTGCCAAGAAGCAGTTCCTGGGAATCCATGGGCCTTGGTGAAGCCTTCTTTAAGATTAATATTTGGCTTGCTGAATCTTTTTTTTTCTTTTCTATGCAAGTATTCAAATGCCATATATCATCTTTTCTCATCACAACAACCAAAACAAGATAATTACAGAAAATACTGATGAGTAAGTGAATAAATAAACCAAACAACCATTATTCTGCCATTTGGAGACAAACTCTTTTAATACTTTGAATTTTCCCAATTAGATGTATTCTTGAATGTGTATGTATAGATGTGTATAAACATAATACATAGCATACTATGAGCATCTTCTTACAAATATACTTCTATCATATAACCACATATCACGTACTGTGTAGTATTCCTTTGACTGAGGATACAGTCCCAATTTTTAATCAGGAAGACATTCAGACAATCAGTTCTACTTTGTAATCACACAGCTATGTTTGGGTAGATTATGCCACCATTGTTCCTCCTTCTCAGCTTTTTCTTTAATTGGTCCATTAACTCGTAATTTCTAGCAGTAATAGTTGACATCTTTCACTGTTTACTTGGGCTAAATTCTAGTGGCAAAGTCACCGAGTCAGAAAAGCAACGTGACTTTAGGTCAGTCATTCCTACATTGGGTTGGCTTCCTTTCTTGCAACGTCACAGAATGAAAATGAAAAATATCTCTGGGAACCAAATCAGAAGGGTTAGGTTTGACTGTCACTGAGTCCCTTGCACAGAGCTGTCTGTGCTCTGGTTAGCTGTATTTTGGGTTTATTTTCCTTTCTGGATTCTGTAGCACCACTAACTACAGCTATGTTTACCAGAATGTTTTCTGAGATCCCCGCCAGTTGGGCTCACAAAAGAGGGATGGGACATTTTTTCCTCATTCGCTGTTCTCTTGAAGCAGGGGATAGAGGCTCTTCTATATTCTCTGCTTTCAGAAGGTGAGGCCGAGCTTTGTCTGACCCCTCGGAGCCCCTCAGCTCTAACAATAGGTCTTTATGCTGTTTGCCTGGTGCCACCTGTGAGAGTGTGGTGTCCATTGTTACTCCCTTCTCTTGGCAGGCTCATCTATTGAGTTTGGCTTCTGCTGACTAAAGTAAGGGAAGCTGACCTAGTTGAGACGAGAGGCTGAAAGAAAAGTCCCAGTGTTGTCATATGGCCTGAAGGCTCCAAGTGAACCTGTCAAAATAAATATATATGAATTAATCATCCCAATACAACAAGTCCCAGCACTGGGCCATGGTCTGTGGCACATAGTGCAGCATGCTGAGAGTGTCCCATGGTGGACACGGGGGGACACTAAAGAATCCTGCCTTATCTTGCAGTGGGTTGTGGGTCATGCATCTGGGTGAGCTGCTGATGTCTTCAGAAGTGACTCGCACATGAGAGGTGCTTCGCTATGCTTCATGGGTAAGGTTAAGTGGAAGCCTATTCCTCAGCTCTCTAACAAAGACCAGAGTGCATGAGCCTAACAAGGGCTGTGTTTCCGGTAAAGAAGTTGGGAGCACCAAGTCACCTAGCAAGTGAGCTTATAATAAAAACACCTTTAATGCATACGGTTTCAAAAAAGCAAAAAGGGTGCTTAAGGAACAAAATGATGTAGTTTATTAAAATGTAGGGATCCTTGGGATCCAAGGTCCAGAGACCCAGCTCAAAAGAGGGACTGGATTCTTAGGCTGGGATAACAACCCAGAAGAAGAGCAGTAGAATAGACCGCCCGAATAACGAGGTACAGTGAAGGAGGAAGAGAGTTGCTGGAGTCTTTGGCTACGTTATAGGTTTGTCTCTACCAGGGATCATATCCTTGAGGAAGAATTTGTGGGAGTAAATTAATATTGAGTACACAAAGCCAGGCAAGGGAAACAGAACTCGACTGTTCACAACAGCGTAAATGTGTGACAAAGGAAACAGTCGTGACATGTTACTTGGCTCATCCATGGCCAATATTTTCATATAAATTATCATGTAAATAGTAAATATTGAATTAACAAAAATAATACAGTTGTGTGTGAGTGAATAGGCAAGTGGAAATGTGTACTTTGTGGGAGGATCCAGGAAGAGTCAAAGTGGTGATACTGAGAGGCTAATCCTCTCCTCCATGGGTAGAAAGTGAAAAGACAAGCATCTAGGATGGAAATAGGCAGACCTAACAGGAGAAGCACATTATTTAAGGATGAAGAGCTCAATATCAAGAAGGAAATTAAAGGTTGAAGGTTATTGCCTTTGAGGAGAACGAGTTACAAATGGGAAAAAGCATAGGAGGGGCTCCACTTTTCATGACAGCATCATACATGTATAAATAGGTCCTTACTGTTGTTTTAATAAATTAACTAAACTTCTAGGGGATATGCAGCTGAAGAGATGATGGCGACTTCTTTTAATGTCCAAATGGATAAGTCGTTGGTTGTTTCTTTGTTTTAAATTATGTCCTTTCCTTTGTCCAAGGGGGCAAGCATAAGAGATCAGGCATGGCTGGGAGTTGTTCGTTTACTATTTGTGTTGGGTTCTCCTGATGAGATTTCATTTTAATTAAATGGTCAATTGCTTTTGTTTGTTTAAGTTTAACAGTCCAGCCCAGACATAATACATATTGTAGTGCCAGTTTCTCCTTGGATCCCATGGATTCAAGAACTAGCCAAGTGATTCCCTACAAGATATAAGATGTCAGTCATATAGGACACATATTCTTTTCTCTCCATCATGGCCTCTGGCTTTCCTCTCTGCATGGAAGTATGAGTATACAAAGTGTTATCTGTATTTTCACTCATTCATTCCTGAAACCAAAGGCCATTCTCTGGGCAGTTAATAGTTTACAAGTAGTGGGTGATGCCAACCAGGCGATGAGCTTGTGGCCCTGACTTGACAGCTTTAGCCTCAGTGTACCCCTGCCCTGTCAGCCAAACCAGGGCATTGTGAACACATGCTCAGGACCACATCCACTTTATAGTGAATCTCTTGGTGGCAAAGTGAACAAGCATGAATCCGTACATGGTGTCAGGCTTTGCTTAGAGCCCTTCCAAAGGATTAACACCTTTAATGACCACAGCACTAAAAGTAGCCACTAGTCCCACTAGTCTTTCACACATTTTATAGAGGAGGAATCAAAGCACAGAGATGTCAGAGAACAGGCCCACATTCACACAGCTAGCAGGTAGCAGAGCTGAGATATGAACAAAGGAAGCTTTTGTTTATTTTTTTTAAAGCACATGTTCTCAGCAGCTCCCCTTATCTAACCCCACTTTAATATTCCTTTTCCTTAAATGAGCCCTGGAATTCCCTCATGGAGGCTCTCCCTGAGCCATTATAAACCCCTTTCATTCTCTCTTCCATTTGGATCGTGTTAATTAAACTGGAGTTTCAGCAAACACTCGGCCTGGGGAAAAAAAAAAAAGCTGGGAGAAGAAACCCTTCATCAACAAAACTCCTGACACGCAGAGGACTTGAAATCCTTGGCGGCAATCTGATACCCATGTGGTAATGGCTTGGAATTAAGAATTTAAGTCTCACACCCAGTGGCTGACACGAAGAGAAACTGCTCACTAATCTCTCGGTGCTCGGGCAGAGTGGTGGTGGGCCAGGCATGCCTTGGGTGACATGTTTCATAGAACAAGAGGCCCCCCTGCATAGCAGAAACCAGGAACTCCCCAAAGCAGCCCCAGAGAGCCCAGAAGTGGACCCTCCCCCAGCCACTGATTTGATGAATAGAAGACCATGGATGGCCTCGGGATTGAACAGGGTGAGGTGGAGGAGGACTGGCCTCATTGAGAGACCCCTATTCCCCTGTTGCTCCACTCCAGCCTCAAAGAACCTCTTCTAAGGTTCTACCAGGCCAGGCTCACTCCTACCCCAGAGGCGTTTGCTTGGTTAAGATTGATCTTCCACCCGAGCAGATCTCTGCTCTACAGCATGTTTGCCAAGAAGCCATACTGATCACCCTAGGTTAAGGTAGTTACATATTCCCCTATACCATGTTTACAAGTGACAGAAACATGTCTGGAGCAATGCTCAGCAGCTAGGGGCATTTGATGCTCTTGCAAGAGCATCTTAGAGATGGCTGTGAGTTGATGTAAATCTGGTTTAAAGGATCTGTCATTCTTATGGCTTCCATGAGCGACCACACACGTGTGGCACCCATACCCACATGGCCTACACACAATAAATAAAAATAAATCCTTTTATTAAAAGTAGCAAAATAAAAGGTAACCATAACACGTATCGCTGGTGGGATTTATGCATTTATTCTGTTTTATTTATTTATTGTATGCTTCCTCTCCAGGTATGAAAACAGGGACTTCGTCTTGCACAAAATTTCTCATGCCTAGAGCCTAGAATTGTGGTGTTCTACAAATTTAAAAAAAAAGTATTTCTTGAATGAGTGAGTTATTTTCAGGAGCAAGGCAGGTGGGAGGGCTTGGTCTCGAGCCCACTTTGTAGGACAGCATGGTCTTTCTGCTCCAATCCTCCCTCCTACCCAGCCAGCACTGAAGACCTTGTTCCAATTAGAAACAAAACCTTTCTGTTGGAAGCTCTGTGATTTCTCTGGGGAATTAAAGTCAGGACCATCTAAAGGCAGAGGGTGGACTGAGTCCCATGCTCCTTTGTTTATAGAGAATGATGTAGCAAAACTATCCTTTGAGGAAGCCTCCTGGCATCTAGTTCCACGTCAAGACTTTGGTTACTCTCTGCTTCTTCCTGGAGAGTCCTGGAGAAACCTCTAAGCTCTCAGCAAGTGAGCAGACCTAGCCATTCTTGAACCAGGGTACCATACTTGCTTAACTCAGTGGATGTACCTCATCCTCCTTATCTTGATCCATACGCTTGAATATTCATCTGTCAGACATTCCTGCTTAGGCAGGCTGATGGGGACCAGGATGGCAGGGGAGTCAAACCCAGACTCAGTGGGGCTTTCGAACCAAGCTTCTCCCTCCCTCCACTTCAGCCCCACCCCAGTGTGGTGCAACCCTGTCCTCATGGGTCACCAGACTGGTGAAACCTGAACAGTTGGAGGCCAAAGGAAGCACTCGATGACAAGAGGGTGGGGAGGTAAGCAAGTGGAGAAGGAGTGGGGACTTCAGACAGGAGCCTGGTTGGGGACAGAGAGAGGCACTGGGCGACTTATTCTCAAACAGAGACAGATTTTCAAATCCAGCTTCACGGTGTTTATCATAACGAAATCTTATGAGGTTGCTGTGAACGGGGCCCTGTATGCATTGTTATGCTATTTGGTTTTGATAAAAAAGTGGCATTGTACAAGATGTTCCTTGGCCACGTAAAAGCTTGCTGCATAGCTAATGGTGGCACAGAGCCATACCACAAGTTGAGCAATGCCGTGGCGGGGATTAAGGCTGGTATTTTAATGTGAACTTTAAGAGAAGAACTGAAAGAGCAAGACCTAAGAAGAGAAAGAGGACCAAAGAGAGAAACTGAGAACTGGGAGGAAGCAGGAAGAAATGAATGGAGAGAGGAATGAAAGAACAAAGGCAGAAAATGACATTTAGTGGGGAAATAAATCTTATTAGAATGGGAGCAAGCTCATCCGTTCTGAAAGGGAAGGCATTTCTTTGCCCTCTGCCTTTGTTCCACAGCTCTGCTCTGTCTGTATGTACACCCATTCCTCTCCTTTCCACTCCAAACGCGGAGTCAAACTGTGTGAGAGCTTTCTCCGACGTTGTAGGTTCTCAGAATAGTTTAATAGCATGCTTTAACTTAGCTCCAAACCATAGACTTTTCTGTCACTTCTGAGCCCGGTCCCTGGGCTGTGTGTTTGTCAGTGGCCTCCCAGAAACATGAGCAGGGACAAAGGGCATGCTCTTATTCTTTCCTTTTTTCCCCCTCCTGTTTTGTTTTTAAAAGAAAGTTCTAGAATGAACTCAACGATGTTGGAGAAGAAGAAAGATGGTCTAGAGGAAGAGGTATGGTTTGGAATCAGAGAGTTAAAGATCCCAACTGTACAATGAGTTTTAGAACATAAGCAGAAAAAAAATTCTTGTTTTCTTCATGGATAATTCATCTTACCCTATCAGAAAACTGTGGGCCGTCATTATGAGGCCAGGTCATTTCTTCATCCTGCACCTGACCCATAAGCTTGTAGCCAGTATAAAATCTGGCCCCATTTCTGAGAAAAACCACGGAAGGTCCTGCCATTCAGTACAATGCCTTCCACCGAGTGCTCAGGACTGGTGCCTGATGTAGAAAGAAACTGATATAATCATGGTTGAGTGCCTGGAAAGATCTGAAGAACTATGGCCAAACCATCAAGGGCAAAGAGCTATGACCTGCCTGTGTGAATGACTAGCAGTAAAGTTGGAACTTGGTTGCCTTCTGTTCTGTAGTCACCAACAGTAGTGTGGCATCAATGTCCTACTTTCCCAATCAAGTCAGCGTTTGCCTAAAGAGTTTCTAAGTCATTCACTGTGACCCCAGTGACCCGGATGTGCTTTCCAGGTTATATAGGACCATTATACATCTGCAGGCTGTGTGCTGTTGTTTCTTCTGCAAACCCTCTCTCTTTTTTATTTTTAAATTGATTTTCAATTTCTGACATATAATAATTGTGCATATTTATGGAGCACAGTGTGACCTTTCAATACACACTTGCATTATGTAATAATGAGAAGAACAAGGTAACTGGCAGAACCATCATCTCAGACATTCATCATTTCTTTGCTAGGAACACTCTAAGTCTTCCCTAATGGCTATTTTGAAATACACAGTTGTTGTTAATCGTAGTGAATTGTTGTGCCATCGAACATCAGTGGCTCCTCCTCCTGTCCAGCCGCCTCATTCCAGTTCCCCCTTTCCCACCTCTGTCAGAAAAGCACTTGCTTATCTTCCATGACCTGTGGCCCCCATGCCTCCATGTCTCAGAGCAGCCTTTCCTGTCTCAGGCCTGCAAGAACCCAGCACATCCTTTCTTGTCTCTCAGTAGGGCCTGTACAAGTCTCTCATCTGGCCTCTGTATCTCCTCCCATTTACCCAGAAGCCCTTTGAGCTTAAGGGTCCTATCTGGCTTCTCTATGCCTAACACTGTAATGATCTAAACATGGTTCAGAAATTGCACATAAATAAATGAATGAATGAGTGAATGAAAGGAATGAAGAAACCTTCAGATGACAATCTAGACTTTAGGAACCCAGAGACTGGATTTAGTACACTGTGCTCTTTCGGTTTTGTCACTATTGCAAAACTATTTAAGCTGTATTCTAATAAATAACCAGCACTTGCCAGACGGGAGCTTTTGGGCCACACAAAAACACAAGCTATTAGAATGATGTTAGAATTCTTTACAAACAAGGGAGATAGGAAGGTGAAAGGGGAGAGGAGAGAACCACTTATTGGGCCAGAAAGGATATTAAGTACTTTTAGACATTTCATTTGCTCTTCACAGACAGCCTGTGCAGGTGTACATTTTTGTCCCATTGTACAGCTGGGGAAATTCCCATTATAGCTAAGACAGCTAAACCAAAACACATCTTCTTCATCCTATGGGATGTTGACTTCTGAAAAGTTCCCTAGGGCTGAGGAGAAGGTTCCGTGGGTGAAGACCTTGGTATGCAAAGGTAAGAATCTGAGTTTGAGTTCTAGAACCCTTGTATAGCCAGACACTACAGCAGGAGTATGTAATAACCAGTACATCTGTGACAAGCCGAGAAGCAGAGACAGATCCTAGAAACTCATGGGCCAGCTAGCTTGACACATACAGCCACAAACAAGAGAGACTCTGCCTCAAACAAGGTGGAAGAGGAGGACTAGCACCTAACATTGTTCCCACATGTGTTGTAACATGCATATACCTACATACACACAGAGACGTGGACACACATGAACACGAAGTGGGTGGGGATAGAAAGAAGAGGGAGGGAAGGAGGAAGGGAGAGAGGTAAAGGAAGAAGGGAGTGGGGGAGAGAGGAGAGATACACAAGAGCACACACGATTCAGATTTTTTAAAACAGCTTTCTAGATTTAAGTCTCTCTCTTTCTATTCACAGATGAGGAAACTAAAGCAGAGATGTGACAGCCTTGGCCAGGTCACTTGACAGTTGATAAGAGTTTAAAAATCAATATCCGACCTGATGTTCAGCCCTGAGAGAAGGTGTCTGGAGATGACTTTTCACAGACAGGGAACAAGATCGGAGGCCTTGGTGCTGCTGTTCTAGTCAGATTTCCATGCTTCAAGTGGCTAACATGGCCAGAGTTCTGAGACAAACAACTTCAGAAATTCATCAAATCTCAGAAGTCATACAGCTTCAGATTGATGCTGGGAAAGGGAATAGAAGACACACCAATGTGGCTTTCAGATTTTAAATAAGTACTTGTGTTCTCACAGCAAGGCAATGCTACAGATTAATTACCATCTTACCCATTACTCACCTCGGCTTCATGACCATTAGAAAGCTGCTCTTTCAGTCCACTGAACTGAAGACATCATCATCTTCCACTGAGTGCTCTGTGCTGTTGCTTAGGAATCTGTAAGGGTTTTCATCCAACGTTTTGAAAATTTTTGTAGGCTCCCAGGCACAGGTAATTATATGAGCTGATGATAACTAGGGCGATATGTAGGAAGGGCGTTCTGTCTCCTAGCTGTGGTTCTGGTACAGAAAGTATTTAATTTAATGGTGACAAAAACCTACATGATTCTTATTTTAAATTCACTTTATTAAAATATAATTTAAGTTTGAATAGATATTTATAGTCATTTAACTGCATCGCAACCAATAAGGAATGATTCCATCACCCCAAAAGCTTTCTTATACCTCTTTATAAAAATCCTGTCCCCTTCACCCTCAGGCTATACTTATTTTCATGTCCCTGTTGTTGTTATTGAGAAGGAGAAGGGCGGAGGAGGAGGAGGGGGGGAAGGGGGAGGAGGAGCAGCAGCAGCAGCAGCAGCAGCAGCAGCAGCAGCAGCAGCAGAAGAAGAAGAAGAAGAAGAAGAAGAAGAAGAAGAAGAAGAAGAAGAAGAAGAAGAAGAAGAAGAAGAAGAAGAAGAAGAAGAAGAAGAAGAAGAAGAAGAAGAAGAAGAAGAAGAAGACAGGGTTTCTTGTAGCCCAAACTTGCCATGAACTTGTTATGCAGCTGAGAATGACATTGAAGTCTGATCGTTCTTACCTCCACCTCCTAGGGGCTGAGATCACAGACCTGCACCTCCACACAGCTTTATACAACGCAGAACTTTCTGCTTGCTTTGCAGGCATTCTCCTGACTGAGCTGTGTCAGCAGACCAGCGCATAGTCTTCTGCTCTGTTTTCTTTCACTCAGCACAATGCCTTTTACAATCATTGTTATTGTGAATAACTTACTTTCATTATCCCACATTGCATATAGGGAAACTAAAATCTGGCATGTATAAATGACTTGATCCACCTTGTAAGTAACCTACTAGAACTCAAAACTGTCCAGACAGATCTTAGTGCACACCTACTGTTTCAACTCCTTCCACTTTTGCACTGGCCATTGGGGCTCCTGATCTGGCCTTAACTCACCCATGAGCCCACTCCATGAGTGATCCTTCTCCATGCTAAGTCTGGCTCTTAGCTCCTACTCACAAAAGGCCTGCGGTATATTTTATTATCTACCAACAATGAGGATGGTGATGGTCAGTTAATACTGAACTAAGCGCTCACTGCACTTGTGTTACTTCATGTAACCTTTGCCAGGATCCTCAGAGATTCCAGAATCCCTTTTTCCTGGTGAGGGAGTTGAAATGCCTAACATCATGTGGCCTTGCAGGTAAATGGCTATGCCACAATTTGGACTCACATGTGTTCAGCTGAAAATAACATTTGTTGTTGTCCTTTTTAGACAGGGTCTCACAATGTAGACCAGGCTGGCATCAAACTCACAGAGATCTGCCTGCCTCTGCCTCCTGAGTGCTGGGACTAACGGTGCGTACCACCATGCCTGGCTCTATTGGATTTTATTTTTAATGAAAAAATTCCTTTCGTGAACTATTTGGATCTGGTGGGACCTGGGAGAGGTGAAACAACAGCTGTTCTAAGAGACGTGGGATGGGAAAGGTGCAGACGAAGCCAGTAAACCTTAACTAAGGAGGGCACAGTAGAAATGCAGACTCCCAGGAAGCTTACCTCCAGCATCATGGCGACTCTGACCTGGTACGAATGGAAAGAGAATCACTGGGGATTCTTTGGATAGAGGAAGGTTCTCATTTCAAAAAGGAAGAAGAAAATTACCTGCTGTCCTCCTGGTGATCTCATTTTGCTTTGCACCCATAAATCTACCTTATTCATTAACATGTTTTATTTATTCATTGATTCTCTCAAACATGCATATATACCGTATGTTGATCATATCCAACTCAAATTACCCTCTCATGTCCACAAGGCCTTTTGCTACTTTCCCTCTAACCTTATTAATTTACTTCTTAACTCAGAGATCTCCAAATACTCAGTGAACTTTTCACAGTGACCTGAGCCCATATTTCACTGTTATATTATCAGAGCCATTTAAGTCAATATAGACATTTATATATGAACAAGTTGGTGGCTGAAATCTTTAATGGCTAAGGTTCCTCAATGGATATGTGTCTTCTAGGCATGCACAACTTTGTAACCCTTGAAATCAGATTGGTCTGCTTTCCATGATGTCTTTTTCAACTCTGAGAATATTGTATGGCCTGTGTTCCTCCTATGGAGTAGATATAGGGGAGAGGAAACATGGCCAGGACTTCACATCTGGAAGCAGGTGGCTGCAAGTCTGAATTTCAGTGCCTCCATTGTATCAACAGTAAAAGTGACTGTTGACCTTTTCCTCTTGTTGGCAGATGACTTACTGCGTCACAGTCAAATATTAACAGCACACACAAAGTAGGAAGGGTGAGGAGAAGCAGCCCACGTCATCCCTTTTAACAAGAGAGCAAAGCTGTCTCCTGTCCATGCTTCACCCCAGCACAAGTCCAGTGATCTCTCAGAAGCCAGAATCATGCCATTTGCTTACCACTGGCTACATGGACAATATCAACATTTAGCTGTGTGCACAGAGCTCCAAGTCATGCTTTAGGAGATGGAAGGCAGTGGGTCGATCCTGGGTAAACAAGCAGTAGCTACTGTAAAGTCACATTTCCTCATACAAAGACCAACAAAATAAATATTAATTCCCATTCAATAGTCTCAACCCCAGCTTGGAGAGCAACATGGCCTACTTGGAAAAACAGTCAGTTCAGTAAGATATGCAAGAGAAAGGCACTTACTTTTCCTGGGCTGACCAGAGAAAGTC
Source organism: Rattus rattus (assembly GCF_011064425.1). Classification (NCBI taxonomy): domain Eukaryota; kingdom Metazoa; phylum Chordata; class Mammalia; order Rodentia; family Muridae; genus Rattus; species Rattus rattus. Next base: position 81,037,929 of record NC_046158.1, on the reverse strand, counting down.
CTAGGAACAAACTGGCCTCACTCTAAAAGCAAAGGAGGTCAGGAGACCTGAAGGAAAAAAACCGTCACATTGTTCCAATAGGACGTCTGCATGTGTCATGCAGGATAGGTGGAAGGTAGAGATTATGAGAAATGATACAGCCTCATAGGGACGTATCTGCCTCCTCTACAGGTTCTGTGGACAACAGCCCTGGAAGGATGGCGGACAGCTACTACCTTCTTTCCTTTGTCCACCTTGAGGCTTTGCATCATTTCATTTCGTTTTGTTTCGCTTGAGAAATGCTCCTTCGTATTCTACAAGATTGCCAGTCACATGGCCTGACTCTCTATTGCCTGAGCATTGACCCCTAACACAAGAAGAGCCAATCCAAATCCTTTATGGAACTGACATGGGCTCTTTTCCAATAAATAAATGGAGCTACCAAGAGTTATAGTTTCTTTTTTCTTCAAAGAAAATAGGTTAAAAAATGGAAAGAGGTAGAGCTGGGGGTATGGTACATTTGTTGGAGGATCTGCCTCGTGTGCAGGGATCCTGGATTGAGTCCCCAGTGCCACCCTAGCTGGCTGGGGTGGTGCGTACACGGAGTCCCGGCCCTCAGAAGGTGGATCAGAAGGACCCTTGCAAGCTCATGCTTACCCTAGGTGTCAGCTTCAGTGAATGCGAGGATAGTCTGAGCTCCATGAGACCTTGTCTCATGAGTAAATAAAAGGGGGAAGGGGAGGAGAGGGGAGAAGACTGATGACATAACTCTAAAACCCGAATTTAATTTACCCCAAACCATCATTACTGCATGAGTTGCTCAAGCGGGTTACATTTCCGTCTTAAGTGCAGCTGGTTTGAGTTAGGTAACTGTCCCTTGCAGGGTCTTTGGAAACAGGAAAACCCACCTGAAACTCTCACCATGCTCCAACTTGAACCTTCTCACTCTAACTCCCTTAGCCACCGGAAGAGAAGAGATGTGTTTTTCTCTGCCTTCCTTCCCCCACCCCCACCCCATTCCCCACCCGAGCCCCATGTGCTGTCTGAAAGAGGCTCTGGTTCTCACCCAGCTGGCTGGCAGGCACCCACTTCCTGTCCTGTGAATGTGGGCTACCTTCCCAGGGCTGTTATCTGACTCCACTATCAGCCAGCAGGTTTCTAGGAAAGCAGTGTTCTACAAGAGCAATGGCTGTGGTCAGAGCTAATGGTAACTCCAGCAGCCATGATCACAATGGGACTCTGAACATCATTCATGACTTCTGGTGATCAGGAGTTGCCATGAGCTGCCACAAACAAGATAACTTGCACTTCTAACAAGTTCTCAGAGGCTCTAGAGCTGACTTTACTTCAACTAGCTTTTAAGTGCTTCCTATGCCTCCAACCTGGCCACACACTAGCTGTGTGAGCCTGTAAATAACCTCAGCTCCCCAAGCTTCTATCTCCTCCCTGCTAAAAAGGCATTTACAATCATATATGGAGGCTTGCTGGGTACCAGACGTATTAGGGGTCAGGGGTGCACACATCTAACGGGAAGTAACTGCTGTGCACATATTCAATACAAGACTGACACGCTGTGACATTTCCACCTGAGGGAATCATTGTCATTGTTACCTGTGTTGCTATAGAGACCACCAGCCTCATTCCAGGATGACAAGGAAATTGACACTCAGAAAAACTAAAAGACTTAATTCAAACCACCTAGCACAATCCTTGGCCAGGAAAAAGCCAGAAGCCATACATTCCCTAAATCTAGGTTCAAACACAGAAGCAACAAAGATTACAGTGTGCTGAGAAATTATTTGACCAATGAACCTAAAATTCTAATTTAAAGAAGCATGAAAATGACCTGAGAGGACATACTCCCTGTATTTGACTGAGTAACAACATCAGATTGCATTGGTCATTGTTATTTCCATATAGTATCCATAAGTTAAAAGTGGCCAGACCTGACATCAGCAAGATTCTTTAAGGGCTGGAGAGATGGCTCAGAGGTTAAGAGCACTGACTGCTCTTCCAGAGGTCCTGAGTTCAATTCCCAGCAACCACATGAGGGCTTACAACCATCTGTAATGGGATCCGATGCCCTCTTCTGCTGTGTCTGAAGACAGCTACAGTATACTCACATATATAAAATAAATAAGAGATATGAGAAATGTATTCTGATGTCTGTGGAAAAGAGAGCAATGGGTAGCCAAGTCGACTGCAGAAAGCGAGAGAAGCTAGTTCTCACCTGGGGAGGATTATCACAAGGTAATAGTAATAATAATAGTATTAACAACAACAACAACAACAACAATAATAATAATAATCACTCAGCTTGGTATAGGTAAGATATACCAATATCACTGTGGATAATTGGATCCCAAAACAACTAGAGAGAATACAAGTCAGGCTTCTAAACTCTGATTAAGGGAGGGAACTTATGGAGTCTAATACATGGCAGAGGAAGACATCATAAGGTCATGGCAAAAAGCCCAGCTGCTTAACACTCCTTGGAGATAAATAAACAAATGGAAGCCAAACAAAGAAATTGCTGAATGTATTAAAGATTTTAAATATGAAAAATAAAATAACACAGGGAAAACGACTCTGTGACCCTGGGGTAGGAACAGTGCTCACGAGCAAAACAAACATGGACTTTATTATAACAAATGGCGCTATAAATAAAAATTACTGGCCAGACAGGATGGAAAGAGATAAGAACATTTGCATGCAACCTAAATGTTGTCATCTTGCGACTCAACTTCATGCCAAAGAAAAACAGTTTCTGTGAGAAAAGAAAATCTCATAGATTATCTATGAAAAAAATTTAAAAATTAACAGGAGTTAAATTGTCCTGAGTCATTCATTGTAGGTAAACAAAAATGCAAGTGATAAAATCAAGTATTTGTCAAATTGAGCAAGCTGTTATGATTCTATTATTTCACTACAATGGCCCAAATTGACAAATGCAGGGACTTGAGAGCCAAGTTATTACTACTGTACTGTTGTCAGGGTAACACAAATGGTACTGCAGATCATAAATTATTTCTTCGGTAGATTCCTATCCACAAATACTATAAAGAGAGGTGTGACTTTCAGGTCATCAACTGTCCATCACATGGTCATTATTAATAGTGGTCTTTCCTGACTAAAATTCTAATTAAAAGTCTGAGAATGACCTGAGTGGAAACAGTCCGTGATTTTGAATTGACAATCTCCTATTACAATGGTAATACTCAGTTCCACATTTATTTATAAATTAAAAGGGTCAAATCCCACAGCATTACTCTGTGGCAAGCACTATTCTGGGCACTT